>NW_026941746.1:0-265692 GCF_024139115.2 Armigeres subalbatus
GGGATGTTATGTGTGTATCTGGATTATTCACAATTTACAATTACCCAGTCTTGTATAACCGTGTAAAAGGAAACGTCAAATAAATCTCAGTGTTTTATCGAATGACAAACGAAACATACGCGTTTTGATTTTATATCTTTCCGAAACTTAAAACTTACCAGGCTCTGGAACATCAATCCTGCATCAAAATCAGAAAAATATCATCACTCTCCTTCACGTATCGTCTTTTATATTTTCTAACTCTAAATACAAAGCAATACATAATTTCATTATTTTCATATTATTATACAGTCCTTACTGCTGATCTTGGTTATGCAATGATTGATAGAGCTTACCAGGTTCTGGAACATTAATCCTGCATCAAAATCAGAAAAATATCATCACTCTCCTCCACATATTTTTTTTTACATTTTCTAACTCTGAGTACAAAGCAACTGCTGATCTTGGTTATGCAATGATTGATAGAGCTTACCAGGTTCTGGAACATCAATCCTGCATCAAAATCAGAAAAATATCATCACTCTCCTCCACATATTTTTTTTACATTTTCTAACTCTGAGTACAAATCAACTGCTGATCTTGGTTATGCAATCATGGATAGACCTTACCAGGCTCTGGAACATTAATCCTGCATCAAAAACAGACAAATATCATCACTCTCCTTCACGTATCGTCTTTTATATTTTCTAACTCTAAATACAAAGCAATACATAATTTCATTATTTCCATATTATTATACTGTTCCCTACTGCTGATCTGATGATGATGATGGTCCCGCCACATACCCCTACAAAGGTTTGAGCTAGACGAGTTATCTTTTAGATAATTAATTAAGATCAATTAAATCAGATTTGCCAATAACAAAAAAACGATCCGATTATTTTACAGATATAAATTCTTATAATGTCCATCACTATACATCACTTAGCAAACACCGGTAGTGATACCTCGAGGTCTACAGAAATGCAACTCTTGTGATACCTCTCGCACAGATTTCAAAAGCTTCGCCAGGAACCGCTTTACGTCTTATCAACAATTCTACATCTCGAAAGTATATTTCAGCATTTATTTTGATTTTCGACAACAAAACGCCTAAGCTTGTGATACCTCTCCGTCGATATAAAAGCTCGTCTTCTATCGCGTACAAAGAAAACCTACCAGGTAGCCAAGGCCAATCATCTATTTCCACTCATTACCAGTCATTCAAAATTCACTTTCATCCATCACGCAAACAGCTCAAAAATGTCAATGATTGGAATAAATTATAAACAACTTATATCAGTATTGCGCAAGGGCCTCATACGCCTGTCCCTGGCGAACAAAGCTCGTGTACTCTGCATCGAAGCTTAGAACCGGTGTTAGGGCGCAATCGTTAATGCGAACATTTTATATTCGATTAGGCCGGAACAAATTTAGTTTTCTTCTTTTGTCACCCCCCCGTCAGAATTTGTAAATATCGTGGAGGGGGAAATAAAAAAAAATGAAATTTGAATCAATTGTTTTTTTTTACATTCTACATTTTTCCCCTTCGTTTCCATGTCATATTTTAATTGTTTTGCAAAAAAATAGAATCGTTTAACGAACAGAACAAGTGGTACTAAACTTATGTTGTCTGTTAAACGATTGTTTTGTGCAAAACAATTATAATAGATATTAAGGTGAGGAAACCCATATTTTGTGTACGTGACATTCATATACACCCGATTCTTTTTTTACACGGATTATTTTCACACGGATTTTTTACACGGCTTTTTTACACGGATTCTTGAAATAACACGGATTTTTTTTGCACGGTTTCTCGAAATAGCACGGATTTTTTTTACACGGATTCTCGAAATAACACGGATTTTTTTACACGGATTTATTTTTACACGGAACGCATCCCCCAGATTAACAAAGACCCGGTTACTTTTTTACACGGCTTTTTTACACGGTTTCTCGAAATAGCACGGATTTACATTTTGCACGGATTCTCGAAATAACACGGATTATTTTTACACGGATTCTCGAAATAACACGGATTTTTTTACACGGATTTTTTTCACACGGCACGCATCCCCGTGTAAAAAAGAATCGGGTGTATATATCCAAAAAGATTTCTTACTACTATTATGAACGTCAAGAGCCCGCGCATAGGATACATTTGCAATTTTCCCATGCAAAATCTACTAAACGCAACGCAAACTTATCTTATGTGCGCTGTGCTTTACCAATTGTTTACATTTTTACCATTCTCTAATACCAGGCTACTGACATCCTATTGTTTAGCCCATCGCCAGATCGTAGCCAGGATGTCCTGGGCTATAATTTTTTTCATACTGCGTTTCAATGATGACAGCGGTCTATGTCTATTGATGATGATGACACCGCGCTTGTCACCGGGTCGTCTAATACAGTTGCGTTCACTACTATTCCTTACCTTTAGTTTGTATTCTAATCGAGTGCACGTGCAAAGCCATCACTCAAAACGTCAAAACATAAGCTGAAGAAAAAAACGTGTAGGAGTTTTGTGCTGTTAAAAGTGTCGAATACTCAAATACTATCTATCGTGAGTCATTTAAATTTCCCTATATTAAATACAGATTTTCATATTTGTTTATTCCATTGATTCTATCCACAGTGTCCACCTGATTGATTATCGAGGGTGCATTCCAAAGAAGAAAATATTTCGTTTGTGTATCACAATGGAACAGATTCCGATTGCTGTCAGGGTGGAGAAGGACGGAAAACGTATAGTGCAATATATTGTGACTGTTTTAAAAACAACAAACTTTGAATCAATTATCGATCAAGTTTTGGACGGTAAATTGAACAAAGCTGAAAAGATCGATAAAGTGTTTGCTGGTAGTAAGTCTATCAATTGTGATGATTTGTTCGAGGTCGACCCGTCAACATTTTTGCAGGATGCTGTGACCGCAATCGGAACTTGCACCAAAGTTTTGTGCCAAATGAAATCAACATTTGACCCTCCAAAACAACCTCAAAACGCATTTGACCATTCAATGAAAAATGCTGCCATCGTTTTGTGTCCTGATAAAAAGAAAGAACTAGATGGTCGTTCAGAGCTCTACAACTGTGTTGTGCAATACTTTATAGACAAAAAAGCAGGGTTCAGACGCTTCCAGAAAACTGAAATGGAGCAATTCATGAGTGCAGTAGTTTCGGCCGTATGGTACTTAGATGGACAATCAGAAACATCGGCATCAGCTCCAAGTATTCCACAACTTCCTGCAAGTTTTGCTTCACTCCGAAGACACGAGATACATTTCGGATGTATCATGGAAAGGAGGAAAAAACCCTTCCTCGTATGATGCGGACCGATATGATTAAACTATTCGATGAACTGGACTCACTGTGTGCAACGGCGATACTGAATTCGAAATCCTGGTCAGAAGTGCAATCGGATGTGCAAATGCTACGTGCAACATATGCCGGTTATATCAATTACCTCAACAAAGTGGAAGATCGAGTAGAAAGTCAATCCGTTGATCATCGATGCAGCTTGTTGGAAAATCGGTCTTTAAAAACTGTAGCAGCTAGTTCATCCAGAACATCGTTGACGAAACTTATGTATAAAGAACTAGAACAGCAACTTAACAGCGGAGAAGCATACGCTCCTGTTAATTTAATACTGTATGCTCCATCAGAACGCAAAGCACGATATAAGTATATCCAGGGATTAAGTTTCGACTTCGATGTTCAGGTGTATCGATCGTTCAAGCCGAATGCTACGTTCGTGTGGAAACTTCCCCATCTTAATGAACGGTCGGAAATCCAGTTGTCAAATACAATTGTTCATTTGGAAGATGATATCGTTTATCGCGTAAAAGCTGATAAATGCAAACAGGCAGCTGCAGTTTTCGGGGAAATAGCATCGTGGACCGTGCAAAAAGTTAAGGAGTTTAGCCAGTTGGCTACAGGTACCTGAATACATTTCGTTCTACAATGAAATTTCATTTAAGCATTCTATTTGACATTTCAGATGATGATGAGGATCCTAGCAGTTCTAAGCAAGATGACTTGGACGGACTTAAAATGTTAATCGGCGATGGTCATGAAATCGAGGAAGTTTTGCATATTGAAACCCAACAACTGAATTCGAGGCAAGGCAAGTTTGACAATTTCTGGAAAGCTGCTGAAATCGTTATCGCCGAAAAGGATCTATCGGTTGCTCAGGAAAGACGACACGGTACAACTAGCTGGATTTCACCGCTGTGCGTTTCCTTGCGTGATCTGATGGACATATGCGAAGAAAAAATGAATCAGCTTTACCCAGGATGTCCGAACAACAACGTACCCTCAGCTGAGTATTTTCGTCTACAATTTACACCCAGAAACCCACGTAATCGTACCGCTGAAAGGTACTACAGTAGGTTTGATTTCAAATATGGATTGCAAGTGCGTACACTACGTAAAGCACATCCCGATCAACATTATGGGGCAAAGCAATTCCAGTACATGAAAATGATTGCAGGTATATACTATTAGACATTTAACGCTTGCTTTGACGATTTGTATCATGATTGAAATTTTCCTTCCAGGTCGTTTTCATACTTCCAGTCTAGTTTTCTTTCTGGATGACAAAGCAGCAATTCTGGTGGGATTTGAAGGCGCTCCAGTCAGCGCTACAAGAAGACAACGTTCAGTTCTTAAAGCAGGCTTGGATAATCGAGGATTGAACGCTTTAGATCACGACAACATACCGCAGCATCTAACCCCTTCGATATCAATTAAACTGATTTCTCCTATGGATTTATCTAATGCTTGGCATGCAGGACAATCGTGCATAATTCTCAAAGACGCTATATTCGAGCACTCCACTGCATTTAGACACGTTGCTGAACTTCTCACTCGTTATTCGGAAGATGACATTGTTCGACCAATGTTGTTTATCGGATCAGATGGAGGACCTGATCATAACCTGACTTCCATCATGGTTATGCTGAGTTACATTGCTATATTTTTCGAGCTCGACTTGGATTTTTTGTGTGCAGTGCGCACGCCTCCAAATTTTTCTTTTATCAATCCAGCAGAACAATTCATGGCAGCAGCTAACATAGCATTGATTGGAGTTTCGTTGTCTAGAAATCATCTGGGTGAAAATGAAAAACTTGTGAAAAATTTAATGTCTAAAAAACAATGGCGGGAGGCTCACGAGAAAAACCCTAACAACGATTATCCTCGCTTGGCCCTAGAAGGAACAGAAGATGCCCGAAGGCTACTTAAATCAAGATTTGAGTCACTGCGCTACAAAGGAGAAAAGGTGATCGTATCTTATGCTGCAAACGAAGCAGAGATAAATACGATAAACGATTTTCACACGGATTTTTTTTACACGGCTTTTTTTACACGGATTCTTGAAATAACACGGATTTTTTTTGCACGGTTTCTCGAAATAGCACGGATTTTTTTTTACACGGATTCTCGAAATAACACGGATTTTTTTTACACGGATTTATTTTTACACGGAACGCATCCCCCAGATTAACAAAGACCCGGTTACTTTTTTACACGGATATTTTTTGCACGGCTTTTTTTACACGGTTTCTCGAAATAGCACGGATTTTTTTTGCACGGATTCTCGAAATAACACGGATTATTTTTACACGGTTTCTCGAAATAACACGGATTATTTTTACACGGATTTTTTTCACACGGCACGCATCCCCCGTGTAAAAAAAGAATCGGGTGTATATATCCAAAAAAGATTTCTTACTACTATTATGAACGTCAAGAGCCCCGCGCATAGGATACATTTGCAATTTTCCCATGCAAAATCTACTAAACGCAACGCAAACTTATCTTATGTGCGCTGTGCTTTACCAATTGTTTACATTTTTACCATTCTCTAATACCAGGCTACTGACATCCTATTGTTTAGCCCATCGCCAGATCGTAGCCAGGATGTCCTGGGCTATAATTTTTTTCATACTGCGTTTCAATGATGACAGCAGTCTATGTCTATTGATGATGATGACACCGCGCTTGTCACCGGGTCGTCTAATACAGTTGCGTTCACTACTATTCCTTACCTTTAGTTTGTATTCTAATCGAGTGCACGTGCAAAGCCATCACTCAAAACGTCAAAACATAAGCTGAAGAAAAAAAACGTGTAGGAGTTTTGTGCTGTTAAAAAGTGTCGAATACTCAAATACTATCTATCGTGAGTCATTTAAATTTCCCTATATTAAATACAGATTTTCATATTTGTTTATTCCATTGATTCTGTCCACAGTGTCCACCCGATTGATTATCGAGGGGTGCATTCAAAAGAAGAAAATATTTCGTTTGTGTATCACCATGGAGCAGATTCCGATTGCTGTTAGGGTGGAAAAGGACGGAAAACGGATGGTGCAATCTATTATCAATTATCGACCAAGTTTTGAACAGAAAACTGAACAAAACTGAGAAGATCGATAAAGTATTTGCTGGTAGTAAGTCTATCAATCGTGACGATTTGTTCGAGGTCGACCCGTCAACCATTTTGCAGGATGCTGTGACTGCCATCGGAACTTGCACCAAAGTTTTGTGCCTAATGAAACCAACATTTGACCCTCCAAAGCAACCTCAAAACGCATTTGATCATTTGATGAAAAATGCTGCCGTCGTTTTGTATCCTGATAAAAAGGAAGAACGAGACGGTCGGTCAGAGCTATACAACTGTGTTGTACAATACTTGGTGGACAAAAAAGCAGGGTTCAAACGCTTCCAGAAAAATGAATTGCAGCAGTTCATGAGTGCATTTGTATCGGCCTTATGGTACTTAGATGGCCAATCAGAAAAGTTGGCATCAGCTCCAAGTATTCCACAACTTCCTGCAAGTTTTGCTTCACTCCGAAGACACGAGATACATTTCGGATGTATCATGGGAGAGAAAAAAAGAAAACCCTTCCTCGTATGATGCGGACCGATATGATTAAACTATTCGATGAACTGGACTCACTGTGTGCAACGGCGATACTGAATTCGAAATCCTGGTTAGAAGTGCAATCGGATGTGCAAATGCTACGTGCAACGTATGCCGGTTATATCAATTACCTCAACAAAGTGGAAGATCGAGTAGAAAGTCAATCCGTTGATCATCGATGCAGCTTGTTGGAAAATCGGTCTTTAAAAACTGTAGCAGCTAGTTCATCCAGAACATCGTTGACGAAACTTATGTATAAAGAACTAGAACAGCAACTTAACAGCGGAGAAGCATACGCTCCTGTTAATTTAATACTGTATGCTCCATCAGAACGCAAAGCACGATATAAGTATATCCAGGGATTAAGTTTCGACTTCGATGTTCAGGTGTATCGATCGTTCAAGCCGAATGCTACGTTCGTGTGGAAACTTCCCCATCTTAATGAACGGTCGGAAATCCAGTTGTCAAATACAATTGTTCATTTGGAAGATGATATCGTTTATCGCGTAAAAGCTGATAAATGCAAACAGGCAGCTGCAGTTTTCGGGGGAATAGCATCGTGGACCGTGCAAAAAGTTAAGGAGTTTAGCCAGTTGGCTACAGGTACCTGAATACATTTCGTTCTACAATGAAATTTCATTTAAGCATTCTATTTGACATTTCAGATGATGATGAGGATCCTAGCAGTTCTAAGCAAGATGACTTGGACGGACTTAAAATGTTAATCGGCGATGGTCATGAAATCGAGGAAGTTTTGCATATTGAAACCCAACAACTGAATTCGAGGCAAGGCAAGTTTGACAATTTCTGGAAAGCTGCTGAAATCGTTATCGCCGAAAAGGATCTATCGGTTGCTCAGGAAAGACGACACGGTACAACTAGCTGGATTTCACCGCTGTGCGTTTCCTTGCGTGATCTGATGGACATATGCGAAGAAAAAATGAATCAGCTTTACCCAGGATGTCCGAACAACAACGTACCCTCAGCTGAGTATTTTCGTCTACAATTTACACCCAGAAACCCACGTAATCGTACCGCTGAAAGGTACTACAGTAGGTTTGATATCAAATATGGATTGCAAGTGCGTACACTACGTAAAGCACATCCCGATCAACATTATGGGGCAAAGCAATTCCAGTACATGAAAATGATTGCAGGTATATACTATTAGACATTTAACGCTTGCTTTGACGATTTGTATCATGATTGAAATTTTCCTTCCAGGTCGTTTTCATACTTCAAGTCTAGTTTTCTTTCTGGATGACAAAGCAGCAATTCTGGTGGGATTTGAAGGCGCTCCAGTCAGCGCTACAAGAAGACAACGTTCAGTTCTTAAAGCAGGCTTGGATAATCGAGGATTGAACGCTTTAGATCACGACAACATACCGCAGCATCTAACCCCTTCGATATCAATTAAACTGATTTCTCCTATGGATTTATCTAATGCTTGGCATGCAGGACAATCGTGCATAATTCTCAAAGACGCTATATTCGAGCACTCCACTGCATTTAGACACGTTGCTGAACTTCTCACTCGTTATTCGGAAGATGACATTGTTCGACCAATGTTGTTTATCGGATCAGATGGAGGACCTGATCATAACCTGACTTCCATCATGGTTATGCTGAGTTACATTGCTATATTTTTCGAGCTCGACTTGGATTTTTTGTGTGCAGTGCGCACGCCTCCAAATTTTTCTTTTATCAATCCAGCAGAACAATTCATGGCAGCAGCTAACATAGCATTGATTGGAGTTTCGTTGTCTAGAAATCATCTGGGTGAAAATGAAAAACTTGTGAAAAATTTAATGTCTAAAAACAATGGCGGGAGGCTCACGAGAAAAACCCTAACAACGATTATCCTCGCTTGGCCCTAGAAGGAACAGAAGATGCCCGAAGGCTACTTAAATCAAGATTTGAGTCACTGCGCTACAAAGGAGAAAAGGTGATCGTATCTTATGCTGCAAACGAAGCAGAGATAAATACGATAAAAGCAAATATTACAGACCAATGGCCTGAGATTAATTTGAGCAAAATTTCGAAAGCTGAAGCAATGAACGTACCATCATTTAAAGAATTCTTTGACAAACATGTTAAAGCGACATCCTATACCTTCCAAGTAAAGTATAACTTTATCTGTACTTCGATTCATTTAATCCTAAACAAATTTAATTTCTAGGTGAAGAAATGTAATGATATAAATTGCAAATTTCACAAGGCAAAGAGGATGGATCAAACCATCAACATCCCTTGGCTACCGAAGCCTCAACTCAAAAGAGAAAAATATGAGGAATTCGATGAAGTATACGGTACTGAACCGAATGACGATTGTCAACCAAGTAAAATTAAGGCAATGCATTCACAAGAAGAGAGGTTTCCTCATCCTTCATTTGCATTAGCTTCCACCAGAGCGCGCATCATAATTACATGCACTGAATGCAAATTTCCGCGTCTATTGTATTCTCAATACAGTATGAACAAGCAGCAACTAATGGAAACAGAACGCTTTTTTGATAAAAACGTATATATTTGCGGTGTTCCACTTGAAGGTTTACCAGACGTTTTTCAAAATCCTAAAATCAAATGCTTTGATCCAATTCATCTTCATTATTTCCAATGTTCGTCTCTGAAAGGATTTAAAAACTTATGCGCGAAGTGTCTCGTAAGTAACTCGTCCGTGACACACAACAAACTCAATATTTGTGGCTCATGTTACGCATCAGTGTTGAAAAACATAAATTTGAAGCAGCGCAACGTTAAAGCAAAAACTAAGTAAAGTATTCTAAGTTAAAATGTAAATATATACGATCAAGCTGCGCAAAAAAAGACTGTTCCATTTTCCTCGGTTTAAATTTTATTTTTATTTTTTATTCACCCCCCCCCCCCCCCCCCGGACCATAAGTTACGATCAAGTGACAAAAGAAGAATATATAATTTGTTCCGGCCTTAGTTACTGCAAATAAATTCTTTTTCGAGCCCCTATAATCAAGCAGGTATCTCAAGCACACCACATCATTATAATGCTGCATGATTGAGTGTTTAACTTTGCTAAAATATCGAAAACAAAAGTGTGCATAAAAATTGCCTCGCCATAGCAAAAAGGTGGTAGAGAATTAACACTGTTGTTTACAGTTTAGAACCAAATCCAGATGTCGCACATGTTGGGGTAGGGATTCAGTGCTTCGCCTTCTCCCCCTGGTATTGCGCGCGGGAGGCTCAATCTTTTGCAGACTACACAAAAAAGATTCAATTTAAAATAACGTCAACAACATAAAATCCATCATCATCATCGAGGCGATCGTTGAAGTCAATTAATGCCTCAATAAATAAGAAATAATTCAGATTACACCTAAACATCCGTTGGTCACAACTTCGTCAAGATTTAAAGTTAGTCAATTATTAAAACTTGTCGAGCAGCCGTTCAAAAAGCAGCTTTGATATGTGAAATACATTGTCTCTTAAACTGTGTTAGGGTGTTAGTGTTGCTGCACGTTTGATCTGTGTAGGCATCGAATTGAATACAAAAACAATGAATTTTGTGAAGCACCATGTAAAAAGAAAGGCGTTCTTACTTCATCATTGTAACGGTGTAAACTAAGCATTCGGTATAACAGTTAGTTATCTCAGAGAGTTATAAGATTTCAGAGAATATAAGAGCATGAAGCATGGGTTTCGGCCCAATATCGAGTATTGTACAATATAGGAGAATTATAGTCAGTTGAACTTTAACTACAGACTAAACCAGTTGTGTTATATTTCTACTCCTTCTTCAGTATCACGAATCTTATCAGTGGCGACGAAGATAAAAAGTTTAATTTCACTGCTTAAGTTCAAACTTCTACAATTAATAATAGTGAAATAGTGGAGTTTTGCATGCAAGCCGTTGACGTTGTAAGTTTTCATCTTAAATCGTGAAATTTGCAAGAGATCATTTATTTTCACGTGTTGTGGTTTCTTTTGTCGAACCAATTTTGTTCATCAGACGGTAGATTTGCTTTGCATATCTTTTTGTTTGATTTGAACATTATTTTAAAAAATCAGTACGAGTGCGTAAAGTGAAATTTTATAGAGAAAACCACATTTTACAAGTAGCCATTTTGTTAGCCAACAATTGTGCTAAACTTCTTTTGTTCACATTAAAGGCGGTTGGTTACACCAGGTTACACAGTGTTATTACACCATTTTGTTTGTCCCCTTTTGTTCATACAGTGAGAACCGGGAGACGCCGCTGCCAAGTGAAACGCCAGTGAAATAGAAGTCACTTCACTGCACTTTGACGTCGTTGGGAGAGTGAGATCCCTGTGAGCAATTGTTCTTTTGGGTGAGCTCGTAGTGGAAAGTGAGACCAACACAGTGCATATGCATGTGAGTTGCATCGTTGGGCCTGTTCAGTGAAGCGAAATAGTGCATCCGTTGTTGTCATTGACCTGCCATCCAAGAAGTTGCTGTTGCTGTTGCTGGGATTATCTGCTGTTGCTGGAATTGACCGTTGTTGCTAAGATTGGCTGCTGCTGCTGGAGTTTGTGGACTAAGGTGTTATCGGATACATATTGCTTGCCGTGTTGCTGTTTTTTGTGGTGGCTGCTGTTTTACCACAACCAGGGTTGTTGTGTGTATATTGACCTATTTACTCAGGTATGTTATTCTTTTTCTGACGATATTTTAAATATTTTACCCTGTGTTATTTAAAAAAGTGTAGTTTTGTGTTTTTTCCTTTGAAACAAACGCAATTTATTTATTTTATTATTTTTTGTGTATTTTATTTATTTTTGGCTACAAGGATGTCAATCAATCCAACGTCTGAACCTTTTATTCCGGGAACCATACCATTTTCGCAGTATTTAGAGCAGCTAGAATGGATGTTTGAACACAACAATTATACGGAAGACAAATTTCAAACTTCGTTCCTAGCAGTTTGTGGAACGGAAGTATTTTCCCAACTAAAGCTTTTATTCCCTGGGCAGAGTTTGAGAGATCTTACTTACAAGCAAATAACAGAAAAATTAAAACAACGTTATGACAAAAAAGACTCCGACGTAATACATAGTTTCAAATTTTGGACGCGTAGACAGGGTCAGTATGAAAAAGCGGTTGATTTTGTGCTTGATGTTAAGCATTTAGCCGAACAATGCGAGTTTGGTGAGTTTAAGGACATAGTTGGAAGAGTACCACGATGGCAGTCAATATGGCACCGGACCTTCCACGGGTCAACCCCACACCTCCCGCACTCCTCTCCCACCAACATTCGGATGCATCGAACTGCATCGAACAAAAGTCTAATATTGAAATTACTAACCTGTTCACCGCATATTTATTCACTTCCCGTGATAATGAACATGTTTATCCAAAGAGTCCTATGTATTTCGGCTCAAATATTATCATTTATCAGCAGTTTCGTGCCAATTTGATAGCCGTTCGCGATTTGGTGGGTTTATTACTGCACTTCACTTCTTCTCAAAGGGCACGGAAAAAATCATTTTTTTTACTCACTTCTCCGCACATGAGCAGCCCGAAATGTTGATGGAATGCAAATTAAACATCACTTTTCGAAATCAGTCACTTGTTTAAACCGAAAACTTAATACAAACTGATATTTTTGCCCGAAAAAAACGATTAAAAACTGATCGCGGAGCGAATGTAAACACCGCGGTGCACCGGCACCGGCAGCAGCAAACTGATAAGTAGGGTGGCTCAAAAAATAATTTTGCTCCGCCACGCTCAGTCGATTATGATTTATAATTTGGGTGTCATCCAATGGTTTGGGTGGTTTTGAATAGAGGTTTACCGGCGAGGTTGAATTTAACATTAATCTGATTCTGGCACTCCGTCATTGGGCGCTAGCGAGGGGGGAGACCATATGATTGGATAAAATATTCAAGAGTTTCAACTCCATAGACAATCCATATTGAATGGTCGTTCCAATAGTTGAGAGTCGATTTTAATCGAGGTTGCGAATCTTTCGCATGAAAATTAGGCTTCTCAGAAGGCACCAGTGAAACGTGCAATTCAACCAAATACCCAGAATTTGTCTGTGATATCTATCGCACCAGGGGGAGATACTTCTAGTCTAATCTAGTCTACACTATCGCACCAGGGGCAGATGCTCCATACAAAAAGTGTGATATTGGGGTGAGCGGGGTATGAAATGCCATTTTTTGCGTTACATAATCTATGGATCTTTCCTGCGGTGCGGTTTTCGTTCAGTGAAGTCTCTGGAATGTTGCCATCAGCTATGTGGGTTCTCTTTTCGCCAGCGTTTGGAGGCGCCGTAGCCAGTGTAATAAAATGTTTAGTTTCCCTTACTAGTTTTCATACAAACTTGAACCGGCTTACGCTCAACCAGTTTTTGTTCAAATGGGTTTTTTTAGGGCACTCGGAGCGTGGGACGGAATCGAGTGAGCGTGGTGGAGCTGGGTCGTTTTTTGAACCACCCTACTAATATTCTTTGTTATTTTATAAATACGACACCAATACTACTACAGTATATGATAGTTTTTATTGTACCAATACTTTCAAGCTTTGTTTTGGTACTCAACCCACCTTCACCTTAAAGATAGAGCTGTTCGTGATATGTTAGTAATTGGGATTAATGATCGGAAATTACAGAAGCGTTTGTTCGATGAGGACGATCTTTCTGTTGCGAAAGTAGAAAAGATGATCGTGAATCAAGAGATAGCTTCGGATAGAACTGAGCTATTAAGAAGCGATGAGGATAGAAGGGGTAGTGTGATAGCCCGATTAGGTCGAAGACAAGAACGTGCACCCTACAGATCAAATTTCCGTAGTAGAAGTAGAAGTGACAGTCGAAATCGGTATTTTGCGTTTAGAAATAGAAGTGATGGAAGATATGACGATAGAAAAAGTTACAATTCCGACAAGGAGTTCTTTTGCTCATATTGCAAGAAAAAGGGACATGTGAGAAAATACTGTTATAAACTCAAAAACAGAAGCCCTCGTAAACTCAAATCGGGCGTTAAATTTGTTGATTCGCCTAAGCCTTCTGAACAAGGAACAAGTTCATTATTTAAAAGATTAAAAGAGGATATGCAGACTGATTCAGAGGATGATTCACCGTGTTTGATGATTTCGGCCGTGAATAAAATGAGTGAGCCGTGTTATGTTGAGGCTAAAATCGAAAATAGAAAAATTACTATGGAAATTGACTGTGGCTCGGCGGAGAGCGTAATCTCTGAGGTTTCATTTTTGCGTTATTTTAGAAATCTCACTGTGGAACCATGCAATAAGCGATTAGTGGTTATAGACGGAAAGAAATTGAAGGTTTTAGGAAAGGTAGAAGTTTCAGTGCAGTTAGGTGACTTTAATGGAAAATTTTATCTGATAATTCTGCGCTGCGAAAATAATTTTGTTCCTTTAATGGGACGCACCTGGCTGGATACTTTTTACGCGGGATGGAGAAATGTGTTTTCGAGACCGACTGCTACTATGGAATACATCAGCGCGATAAATGACAACGAGACAATTCATGAATTGAAGTGTAAGTTTCCGAATGTGTTTGACAAGGATTTATCTAATCCGATAATAGGATATGAGGGGGATTTAGTATTAAAGCATAACACACCGATTTTTAGAAAGGCTTATGCGGTTCCTCTCCGTTTGCGACAAAAGGTAATAGATCATTTGGACGGGTTAGAGAAAGATGGAATAATAACGCCGGTAGAAGCTAGCGAATGGGCATCGCCAGTGGTTGTGGTTATCAAAAAAAATCAAGATATACGGCTAGTAATCGACTGTAAAGTTTCGATAAATAAGGTGATAGTCCCTAATACATACCCTTTGCCTCTAGCTCAAGACCTTTTCGCTACTCTGGCCGGATCCAAGGTTTTTTGTTCGCTGGATTTAACAGGTGCCTATACACAGCTTTTGCTATCGGATAAATCGAAGAAAATTATGATCATCAATACTATAAAAGGACTCTATGCCTATAACCGGTTACCGCAGGGCGCTTCATCGAGTGCCTCAATTTTCCAAAAGGTTATGGACCAAATTCTCAAAGGACTGGAAAACGTCTCTTGTTACCTCGATGACGTTTTGATTTCTGGTATAGACTTCGAAGACTGCAAAAATAAGCTTTATTTAGTTTTGGAGCGTCTGTCCAAGGCCAATATAAAAGTAAATTTCAGCAAATGCGTTTTTTTCGTCAAGGAGCTACCTTATCTTGGACATATTTTGACGGACAGAGGATTGCTGCCTTGTCCAGATAAAGTTGAAACTATCCGCGAAGCGAAAGCTCCGCAGAACGTTTCAGAGCTTAAAGCATTCTTAGGCTTAGTTACATATTATGCCAAGTTCATTCCAAATCTATCTACAAGGATAAAATGTCTTTATGCTTTATTACGGAAAAACACCAGATATATTTGGGACCAGGAATGCGATAGGGTTTTCACTGAATGTAAACGATTTCTATTAAAGCCTAATCTTTTGGAATATTTCGATCCGGAAAAACCAGTGGTAATTGTGACAGATGCGTGTTCTTACGGCCTTGGGGTGTAATGGCCCATGAAGTTGGAGACGAGGAACGACCTATATGTTTCACTTCGTTCACACTGAACGATGCACAGCGGAAGTATCCAATACTTCACTTAGAAGCTTTAGCGGTCGTTTGCACAGTGAAAAAATTTCATAAATTTTTATATGGGAAGAAATTCACTATTTACACGGATCATAAACCACTCATAGGTATTTTCGGAAAGGATGGAAAGAATACTCTTACAGTTACACGCCTACAGAGATATGTGATGGAGTTATCTATTTACGAGTATGATATCGTATACCGGCCATCCTCGAGGATGGGGAACGCAGACTTTTGTTCTAGGTTTCCTACAGACCAGGGGGTGCCAAGAGAATTAGCGCGTGAATACATCAAAAGTCTGAATTTTTCAGATGAATTCCCTCTGGATTATAAGGAAATAGCAAAGGCAACAAAGACAGATAAATGTTTGCGTAAGATAATGGTGTTTTTGAGAGAGGGATGGCCTACACGTATTGACAAATGTTTCAAGGATATTTACTCGCACCATCAGGACCTGGAGGAAATTGACGGATGCATCCTTTTCCAGGACAGAGTGGCTGTTCCAGATTCTATGAAGTTGAAGGTTTTGAAAATGCTGCATATGAACCATTCAGGAATCAATAAAACCAAACAGTTGGCTCGTAGAACTGTTTACTGGTTCGGGATGAATGGGGACATCGAGAATTTTGTGAAGACTTGCAGAATTTGTAACGAAACTACGACACTTTCAAAAAAACCACCTTATTCAAAATGGATTCAAACTAACAAACCATTTAGTAGAATACATGCCGATTTTTTTTACTTTAACAAGAAAGTATTTTTGGTTGTGGTCGACAGTTTTACTAAGTGGATTGAGGTAGAACACATGAGGAACGGAACAGATCATAATAAGGTTATAAATGTTTTTGTGAACATTTTTTCCCGTTTTGGACTACCAGACGTCCTTGTAACGGATGGTGGACCACCGTTCAATTCCGAGATTTTTATCAATTTTTTTAAAAAGCAAGGCGTCATTGTGATGAAAAGTCCACCGTATCACCCGGAAAGCAATGGACAAGCAGAGCGGATGGTACGCTTAGTAAAAGATGTTTTCAAAAAGTTTTTAGTAGACCCGGAAATAAGAATATTGGATACGGAAAAACAAATTGCTTACTTTTTATTTAATTATAGAAATATTTGCCTGGAGACGGATGGAAAGTTTCCTTCAGAACGTATGTTATCATTCAGGCCAAAGACTTTAATAGACCTAATTAACCCAAAGCATGATTTTAAAAAAAATATGTCAAACACAAATGATGATCCTCAAATACACAATGATAGTAGTGGCACAGTTATAAGTCCTGATCAATTTACTGATCTCAAACAAGGAGACCTGATATATTATAAGAATAACAATCGAACTGACATTCGACAATGGTTACCAGCCAAATTTCTAAAACGCGTTTCTACAAATATTTCACAGGTTTCTCTGGGAGGCAGAGTTGTTTCGGCGCACAAGCGTCAGCTCAAGGTAGTACCAGCCTCTCGCCGGAAAGCAACTAGTACTTTTGTTTTCCATGGAGAGAGTGCTTCTTTGCAAACTGAGCCAGTTGAACACCAGAGCCACTTTGAACCACCAGCAACACACAGCAACAAGCGACGGAGAGGATGACGATGAAGAATTTTCAAGCGTTTCAGACACTAGTTCTGATTTCTATGGATTTGCGGCTGAATCGTCCATCTTTCAGGGGGAAGAAGTTGCCCCAGCTAGTCACAGACAACATGATAAACCGGTGGCTAATGAGATGCGACGCTCGAAGAGAAATTTCAAAAAGAAGAAGAAAGAAGATTATTTATATTATTAAATTAGTGATCGAAAATTAACATTTTCTCGAATTTTTCCTAAATATGATAAAATTCTATATTCTTTACATTATAATTTCATTTTGTTTTCTGAGCCAGAATACTTTAATGTATGTTTCGAATTTCGAAATTTCTGATATTTAAATATTTACTTAAGGGTAGAGGAGCTGTAACGGTGTAAACTAAGCATTCGGTATAACAGTTAGTTATCTCAGAGAGTTATAAGATTTCAGAGAATATAAGAGCATGAAGCATGGGTTTCGGCCCAATATCGAGTATTGTACAATATAGGAGAATTATAGTCAGTTGAACTTTAACTACAGACTAAACCAGTTGTGTTATATTTCTACTCCTTCTTCAGTATCACGAATCTTATCAATCATATGTCTTGTATTATATTTACCTATGTATGTCACTTCCTCTTTCAATTCGATCACACAAATATCGAGGCAGCAAACCATTAATTACTTTAAAAATGAACACCATAGTTAAATATACAATTCTTTGCTTCACTGACAGCCACTGCAAGGCGTCCAGCAAAAATGTTGAGGAAGTGAACCTATTGCATCTCAAAATCAAACGAATTATTTTATTTTGCAAACGCTGTAATCTCGATATTTGTGTTTCACTAGCCAGAAAAAGGATGGAAGGGCAAAAGTCGAGATGAGGGGAGATGATTGATTTATACAAATATATTTTACTAGCAATCGTTAAATCTTTTTTCAGTCGGCATAATATTCCGTACTTCTTGGCAATTTTCTTGATGACATTGCCAATATGGGTACCAAATTTTAGCTTATCATCAATAATCACGCCAAGATATTTAATTTCCCGCACGCGATCAATCGTATCATCATCCATTACAACAGAGACGTCTGCATTTAATCGATTCCGTGAAATTACCATGAACTTGGTTTTACTAATATTTAATTTCAACTGTTTGTATTTCAACCATCTACTTAGAGAACGTAAATCTTCATTCAAGTGTTCGACGGCGTCATCTAAATTCTTAGCTGCAATGAATATAACGGTATCATCAGCAAAAAGATTTATGTCACAAAATCGTAAAACTCGCCGCATGTCATTGATGTACATAATAAATAAAATGGGCCTTAAGGTGACTTGCGGTGGCACTCCAATCTCTTTGTAGTTGTACCATAAAAATCATCAACTTAAGATTAGTAGTCGTGAGAAACTTGACTACCAACACCTACCAATCTACAAGGCAGACAAAAATAACCACTTGTTTTGTTAACATCCGACTACCGTAAACATTGCATTAATGTGAATGATTTCAATCTGAGTTGTACGCAGGATTACTGAATACGGTTTAACTATGACATAAACTAACGAAATGTGTCCGAAAATTAGATTAGCTTTGATTTACGTTGATATTCATGTTTTATTTTTTCATGATGCTTGCTGTTTATGTTTACATATCGTGACATTGTTGCCAGCTGTCCAAACACACCAATAGCATAATTGAAATTTACTGCGTTTTCTTTTTAATTTTTCAAGACGTTCCATAGTAGAATAATGAAGATATAATTATGACATTAATAGATAACAGGTTGGAGAGAGATTTATTATTTTTTCGATATTTTACATGTTTTCACTATGATTTCACAGAATTTCATGTTGACATCACTGCCTGCTGCGATAGGTAATGATCAATGACTGTTTGCATACGACGCTGCCGACGACGAGCAACCGACGACGTCGTTGGCATGCGCGGTGGGAAGATGAAATTTTTTCACTTGGTTTTATTTTCATTGAATCGACGCCAAATGTGTACTAAATGATTCGATTATTTTGGCAATAAGTAGGTTTAGGTTTAATCTTAGTTCTGATACTTTTTCTTGTGAAATGGTGGTCAGGTTTGGTTTTTTATAATAAAACAAATGTGATCGGTGCTATTCCCAGTGAGGAGGTGGGTAATTGTAAGATTGTGTTGGTGAGCCACAGGGCAGCCATTCTGAATGACACCGTAAGAGGCCTTAATACACTTCCCTGTGGCACGCCGAGAGTGTTCCCCACGGGACTCGAAACAGAATCATTAAAGGCATTAAAGAAGCTATACCTAAGATGGAAGCCTCATCCCTGTGGATAAGGAACCTTGGGCCAACAACCTACTGTTCCCGAAACATCAATTTGTTAGAGAATCCGATAATGAAAGAATACGGACTGATTTTACGGCGACGACTCAACGCGAAACAACGGACAGTAGGGTAAATTGGCACAATTTGCCAATGAGGCACGCCGCATGAAGCTTGAGATCCTGGGACTGAGTGAAGTCAGTTGGCCAAACTTTGGAGAACACAGAACGCCGTCGGGACAAGTTCTGCTATACTCTGGTTTATGAGGTGAACACGCTCCCCGGCATCGCGGAGTTGGCTTCCTTCTATGCGCTCAGGCACACTCTGCGCTTATGAAGTGGGAACCTATAAGTGGCAGGATAATCGTTGCCAGATTTAGAACACGGGTCATAAACCTTACTTTAATCGAATGATATGCGCCAACCGATGCTGCCGATCTGCAAGACAACGAGAACTTCTACAGTCAACTCAAGGCCGTCGTAGATAGAATTCCGAAGGGTGATATCAAGATCTGTTTAGGCGACTTCAATGCGAAGATCGGATCCGACAACTCGAACCATGAGCGCATTATGGGACGCCATGGTCTCGGAGAAATGAGCGAAAACGGATAGCTGTTCGCAAAACATCCATTTCGCAGCTTTTGTGATAATAACGACATGGTAATCGAGGGATCGCTCTTCCCTCATCGACCGGTTCACAAGGTCACGTGGGTCTCCCTTGCCGGCTTTACAGAAAATCAAATCGACCACATCTGCATCAGCCGAAAATGGAAACGGAGCCTTCTTGATGTACGGAATAAACGTAGTGCCGATATCGCATCTGATCATCATCTCCTCATCGGCGAAACACGCCTGCACATTGCGCGGGTTCGTCGGCAGGAGGAGAGAGTTGGACGACAGATCAACACACGCCAACTAAAAGATGCCACGGTGAAACGGTCCTTTGTTGAAGAACTGGAGACGCGAAACTGGAGATTCCGGAAGGTGGCAACGTGGAAGACCGCCATCAAGAATGCCTTCATCGCCACTACTGCATCGTTTATTTCGTAATATCTGAGACACCGCAACTTTCCCGGTCGACTGGATGCAAGGTATCTTAGTGAAGGTACCCAAAAAGGGTGACCTGACTGTATGCGATAACTGGCGAGGCATTGTGTTGATGTGTACCGTTCTCAAAGTTCTATGCAAAGTTTTCCTATCCCGGATTCAAGAGAAGATCGTTGCGACTCTCCGGCGGCAGCAGGCCGGATTCTCCTCCGTATCATGCTGGAGCAGGTCAACGAATTCCAAGAGTCCCTTTACTTGGTATTCATTGACTACGAAAAAGCTTTCGACCGTTACAATCACGAGAATATGTGGGCGCCCTGAGACGCAAGGGGGTTCCTGAGAAAATCATCGGCCATATCGAGGCACAGTAAGAGGCCTTTTCGTGTAAAGTGCTGCACAATGGGGTCTGGTCCGATCCTATCCGGGTCGTAGCTGGTGTGAGGCAAGGATGTATTCTATCATCGTTACTGTTCCTTATCGACGAGATTCTGGTAAGTGCGATTGACCGTGAACCAAACCGCGGGCTGTTATGGCAGCCTATAACCATGGAGCACCTAAACGACTTCGAATTGTCTGACGACGTTGCACTCCTCGCTCAACGGCGCTCTGATATGAAAAGTAAGCTTAACGACCTTGCCGAGCGCTGCTATTCGGCAGGCTTAGTCATCAACGTCAACAAAACCAAATTGTTGGATGTAAACGCGGTGACCTCTTCCAGTTTCACAGTAGCCGGGCAACCAGTGGAGAATGTTGAAAGCGTCCAATATCTTGGTAGCCAAATTACGTCAGACGTCGGTACCAAGATCGACATAGGCGCACGGATCAAGAAAGCAAGGGCTGTTTTTGCGAGTTTAGGAAATAGCTGGAAAAACAGGCAGATAAGTGAAGGCACCAAAATACGAATTTTCAACTCCAACGTGAAATCTGTGCTGTTATACGCTAGCGAAACATGGTGTGTATCAGTGAAGAACACTCAACGGCTGCAGGTGTTCATCAACAGATGCTTGCGGTATATAATTCGGGTCTGGGTGCCTCACAACTGGATCTCAAACAACGAGCTCCATCGTCGTTGTCACCAGAGGCCGATAGCAACTGAAATTCGGGATAGGAAGTGGGGCTGGGTCGGCCACACTCTACGTAGGGGCGGAAACGAAATCTGTAAACAAGCATTAGACTGGAACCCAGCGGGACATCGCAGCAGAGGTAGACCCAGAGGCTCATGGCGGCGAAGCCTCAATAAAGAAATAAAAGAAGTCGACCGAAATCTATCCTGGCAACATGTTAAAGCGATAGCTGGACAACGCTCAGGATAAAGATCTTTCAAGTTGGCCCTTTGCACCACCGGAGGTGTACAGGATCCATAAGCAAGTAAGTAAAAGCTGACAATCATTTGAATATGTTTTTGCTCATAAATTTATTTTTATTATAGCAGCTTCGTAGTGTACAAATACATAAGGATAGAATGAGTTCTCAAATGAATAATTTAATATATAGGTATGGCTTATATAGCAACAATTAAAAGCTGTCTACTTCTCTTCGTCTTCTTCAGAAGAATCATCAGTTTCTTCAAAATCTTCCGTATTATTATCGTAATTGGTAATAGTGAAAACAAATGACATACATCCGAATTTTATTACCGAACCCTGATGAATTATAGCAGTTCCTTCCCAACCCGATATTTTTGGATTTGGAATGACACAGCTGCATTTAGTTTGTGTCACAACTGCCATGCTGAAAAAAAAGATGTTTATAAGCCATAACAATTAACATATATATATATATATATATACCTTGTGGATGAGAGAAAATCATACTTTTCCCTTATGCAGTGTCGGGATCTGTCTATAAGAGATAACATATCCTGACGAATTTTCTGTTTGTCCATTTTTCTATCTTTACTGCTGTCATCATGTTCATCTCTCTTTGACTTTTTTGCAGAGGGTTGTTGCCCGCAATCATTGGGCGATTCAGGTTTTGCCTCAACTACTCGGTCTGAAAAATCACACGTGAATAGCTGTCCATTTACCACTGTTCCAAATTCGGAATAGTTCAACAATTCAAACATTTTGGTAATCTGAAAAGAACGCAACATACGAACTAATTAGAATCATTTTGTTAAACAAAACTAAAGGGCATCTTTAGTAGAGTTATAAATTGTATGGGAGTTAGGAAATGAAATTGAAACTGTAAGGGCATCTTTAGTAGAGTTATAAATCGTATGGGAGTTAGGAAATGAAATTGAAACTGTAAAATGTTATCTTCAACAGACGTTATAGTTTTAAAATTCGAACAGTTTCGTCGGGAAATTTATAATTGGAATACTGCTCAGTTTCTCAGTTTCGTCCAAAACAATAGAAGATGACGTCATCAGCTACAAAAAATACTATTTCATCGACATCATAACAGTTTGACATTTGAATTGGCTTCGGAAGATTATTTTTTCGTTTTCCAGTATAAAATATGTGCAGCTCATAACTGCTACTGAAGATGTAGGGTGACCATATGAAATTTTCACAAAAGAGGACATTTTACCAAAATCATAACAAAAAAGGAGGACATTCTGAGGCAAAAGGAGGACAAGCTACTAAATTAAAAGTCACTATATATTTTGTTCAAAACAAAAGTAGAGCCACAGACAAACAGACGTAACAGATAGAACAGTTTCCTGAAAAATTCATCGCCCAGTTACTTTAGCACCATCTCTTAGGAAGAAAATCTTAGGATCTTAGGAAGAAAAAAACACACATACATACACACGCAATGGAAACGGTTTAGCGTATCGGGAATGTAGTCATGCCTCCCTCGTTTGCTGTTGGAGGTGATCCCTAACCCCGCACTTCCTGGACAACCCAGGATGTCTGTTGAGCAGATTCCCCCTTCATTGCTTAGGAAGAAAAAAAAACATACATACACACACACACATACATACACACATACAGACATCACTTCAATTCATCTAGCTGAGTCGATTGGTATATAACAATATGGGTCTACGAGCCTTCTATAAAAAGTTCGGTTTTGGAGTGATCCTATACTGCCGTCATACGCATATTTGTCCCATGTTTGCTAGGATTTCCTATGTACATGGGACAATTATGCGTAGAACGGCAGTATAGCCTTTATGTATACTTTGTATACGAGAAAGGCAAAAACTGAGGTAATCACCTTCAGTATAACTTGAACCCATGTTCTGGAACAAAGTTAATTGCCTACATTATGGATGGAAGTCCGTCGTTGTAGCGTACCAGACATTTATCTGTGATGTTGTAGGCAATTACCTTGAAAATTGATTTTTGTATCGAATAATTATAGCAACCTTTATTATAATGTTAATATGAAGGTATCAGCCTCTGTTTCAATTGTTACGACTTGAGAAATTTCTGATATAATGTTTGTTATTTCAACAACTAACCAGCCAAATTGACCAAATTGACACACATTTTGTTATAATATTTTTCTGAAAAAAAAAAACTCCCCTTGTTATAATTTTGTTATGCATTATTGATCGGGTATAATCCATAAAATAAGTTACGATAGCATAATACGAGTTTGATGATTATTTTTCATGTTTTGTAAGAGTGTTCATACTGCCCCACGAGAATAGTTCTACTCAAATTGCCTTATTTTCAATAATACTCAAAACAGAAATGATGGTTAATAAGTATTAGTATCACGTAGTTATTAAAAACCCGACATATATACACTTTCAATCAATTAACATTGATGAAAACATTAGGGTGTCCATATTGCCCCTTGTCCCCCTACTACATGTTTTACGGTAGTTAGTTTTAAGAGGCCACAGTAAGTTATTACAGGTAAGATAAAGATTTAACTGTTTTGAGATAATGGATTCAAACACTTTCGATAGAGTGCATAGTATACCTATCGGACGATAGTTATTATCGGTAACAGGATTTTCAATTTTACCTATTGGTAGAATTCTTGCTATTTTTCAATCTACGGGGAACTCAGGAAGTAGTAATACAGCAGTAAAAATATTGGTAATGTACGGTAGAGTAGAGTTACACATAAAGATAACTTCAAAATGTGTAGTGGAATTGAATCATTTCAAAAGAAAAACTTGACGGTGCTCCAACGACATTTTTGTTTGAATGAAAATGAAAGGTAGAAGGAGTACAATGTAACCTATAATAATTCACTTGTCATAAGACGAGTTTGTACAATCCCATTGAATTCCACCACTTAATTGTATCTTGACAGATACGTATCTCAAAAATCAATCACTTGCGGGTTTGGATCTAATTCTTAGGCCCGATATCCACGTAGCGTCTTTTCAACGCTGCGTGCACACGGCGTTAAAAGGACGCAGATGTGCATCGGGAAAAAGCGGTAACGCAGCGTCACCGCATCGATGCACACCTGCGTTTTTTCAACGCCACGTGCACGCAGCGTTGAAAAAACGCTACGTGGGCATCGGGCCTTAGTTTGAACATGATTTCACGCAGAGCGCGCAGAGCGGACGCTTCAAAGCGATCGCAACGGAGCGAACACAGCAACACGGAGGCGCTGGTAACATTTTCAACTGAAATCTATCGCATTGGTTTTGGTGCCCGGTGTGTTGCTGCAGATCATTCAACCTCAACGAACCAGCATTTTATATGAAGAAAGGGCTGACTACAACAATAGCACTGTTGCGATCCCGTGTTGCCAGTGGTGATGCTTTCATTACATTACATTTACAGTATCCCCCGCTTATCCGGACCTCGCTAATCCGACGACTCGTTAGTCCGGATCTCGCTAATTCGGAATTTTCCGGATTAAAAAGTACCAACACCCATTTGAGCACATTATGCTGTCAGTTTTCAAATTTGTGCTGTGATTTTGTTTTGGTTCATTTGTATGGATTTGACAGTCGGATTAACGAGAGAAACCCCGATAGTCCGGCCATACATTTGTCGGATCAGCGGGGGTATACTGTATTAGGTTGTATGACAAACTGCGGAATGCCATTCCGCGGAGTTCCATTCCGCGGAATGCAACATATCCCGGAAAATCATTTCGCGGGATGTACATTGCGCGGGAACTGACCATTTCGCGGAATTCCGTATCGCGGAATGAGCCATTTTACCGAAAATTTAATTGGGTGTAATATGTTTAGCTGAGCTGCAAATGTCACCTTTTCTCGTACTTTGTATATACAGCTGTTGAGATTTTTTCACAGTGTTTTATTTGCCATCAGACTATGAGTCACATATAATACTTGATATACCGAATGTTGACATTAGACGTCATATGCATTATTTCCAGTGAAACCTTGAAAATGAGATGTAAGAACATTTACATCAAGTTACTCTATCAAGTAATATTGCGCAGACGGCACATTACAGAATATAAGTGATAAAGCGAACCTGACTAACTTTGCCTCTTTGCCTTCATAGCATGCATGCATTTTACCGACAGCTTGAGCTTGAGCTTGATTGACTGCTCGTAGTTGCTACTCCATTATGACCAGATCAGCTGTTCTTGCACAGGGAACCAACAGATGTTTGCTTGGGACTAGCACACATCTTCAATGTACAAGTACTGGTGATCTCATTTGTTAGGTCATACTGGCGCCTGCCACGTCAGAATGCAAGTCAATGTAGGGAAGGGGAGGAAATGATGATGCAATCACTCGCCCACTGCAAGCCGAATATACCTCTGCACTTGCCACGAGTTCATGCGGAATTTGTTGGAATTTCTGGGTTAGGTTGGAGAGGCAGAGGTCCGTCTTGGTTAACGAGCTGCCAATGTGATAGATAGGAGAAGGTAACTGATGGAATTTCTAATTGGATGTAGGAAACGAGCTCTATAGTTCATTTCCAATTCTAGCAGATTACTGTTAGAATACTCAAGTTGAAGGTATAGGAATAGTAATGGAAACGGTATGAAAGTCCATTTCCAGTTCTAGCGATTGCTAGAACATGAGAAATATAGAGGAAGATACAAAGTAGGAGAATGGAACGGACCTGGGATTGAACCCACGACCTCCTGCGTATGAGGCAGCAGCAGTAGCCATATGACTACCAAGCCCGCTAGCATGCATGCATTTTACCGACATACGAAAAAACACTGAATTCACCCTTCTTTAAGTGCGCGGTATAAGGAAAAATAATTATATGTGTATAAGGGGCCCCACACACGTTCCGACATGTTGTACAACTTTGACTCCACCCCTAGGAAATTTGGTTCGGTCGGAGCAAAGTCGGACCGTCTGTGGGCAAGTTGTACTGTCAAACAGTCGTACAACCAGCGATGCCAGATCTACGGAATTGAATGCTTTCTATGGATCTACGGATCCGTAGATAAAAACTACGGGAATTTGAAAATTTCTGCGGAAATCCACGGATTTTTTAAGCACACTTTTAGTATCAATTGGTGTGGTTTCAAATTTAGTTTAAATTGAGTGAACAATATGTGTAAGTTCCTGATATATGGGTTTCTATTAAGAGGGAAAGACCGTTACAAATATTTATTGAAAGTTATGTCCTATTGGTCTCCGAAAGGTCAATGGGAGATAACGAACTTCTGGCAAGCTTCCATTTGAAGAGAAAGGGAAGAATATCAGCGTTGAAAAGAGATCATTTTTCATGCTGATACTCTTCCCTCCCTCCCCTTTCCATTATGAGAGCAATCTTGAAATTTTATTTCTGGTCGACCCTTGACCGAGATTAACACTGCCTAAAGTCCAGTAAAGAATCACATTGAAAATAATTCTTGTGCATGATCCATGAAGCTTGTTGCAAATAACCAATTCATTCAGTGAAGTCTAACATCCTATTTAAATTCTTGAATAACATTCTTACTATTGTTCTCCAATCCTGAAGCTAGGTTTGAACAACCGCACCGTGTGTGCAATCTTTGTGGAATTTAGCATTCACCCTCCACCAGGTGTAAACGAAGAAGGCCATACCCGTAATTAATTTCAAGGCTCAAGAAAACCCAGTCATCTGGATTCTTGACTGCTCAATTCATAAAACAGCTCAAACATTTTATTACATATACATTTCGCCAATTTTCATAAATTCTGGAGACAATCATAAAAAAATTCCCTGAGAAGTCTAGGGTTTTTTTTTAGGACATTCCATTTGACATTTCAATGTAAATTCCTTCGAAAAAAATCTTCAGGGATTCATCCGGAAGTTCCTTAAGGAATTCTTTTAGAAACTCCTTCGGAAATTCCCTTAGCAATTCTCTCATAAATTATTTTACGAATACTTGTTAAAAATCCACTCAAGTTCTCCTTCGAAAAATCCTTCAATAATTAATTTGTAAATTCCTCTAAAAATACTTTCGGGTGCTCCTCGAGGAGTTCCAAATGATTTTCAAAGAAATCCGCCAGTAATTCCATTGCACATTCTTCCAGGAATACCTTCGGAAAAGTCCTTGTAAATTTCTCCAGTAGTCTCTTCGAAAGTTTCTACGGGAAATCCTCTGAAAATTCTTCTTAAGAATGAGGAACATTCTTTAACAAAACTTTGGAAATTCCTTTTGCAATTCGTTCGGATACTCCTAGAGCTTCGTCCTAGAATTTTCTAGAGGAAGTTCCAAATGAACTACTGTATTCATCATTTATTTAATTAACATCTAAACAGATAACACTGAATCAACAATTTGACGCCACAATGCACGGTTCGAGGCCGCATCTCTCCATCCTCGGATACGCCCCACGCTCGCCAAGTCGTTCTGCACCTGGTCTGCCCATCTCGCTCGCTGCGCTCCACGCCGTCTCGTACCTGCCGGATCGGAAGCGAACACCATCTTTGCAGGGTTGCTGTCCGGCATTCTTGCAACATGTCCTGCCCATCGTACCCTTCCTACTACTGTATAAATTTCTGAATAAATGGAAATTTTCGAGTACCGATTTCGATAAAAAATAATAAAATAATTTCTGATAATCCTGAAAATATTTCTAAAGGATTTTTTGGAGGAATTCCCTTAAAAATCCTCATAAGAATATCTGATCAAATTTCCGGAAGAATTCTTTACGGAAATATATATAGAAATTGCCGAAGGAATTTGTGGAAAGTTCTGAAATTCTGAAATTACTTTAGGAGGTTCCGAAGAAGTTTCTGAATTCATTTGCGAAGGATTTTTCAAAAGATGTCCTGCTGGAATTTTGAATTCCTGGAATAGTTTTTGATGGAATATCTAGAGAAATTCTGAAAGAATTAAAAAAAATTTTAAGGTGTGCCTTGATAATGTTTTGGATGACTTACCGAATTAATTCCTGGAGGTTTTTCCCATAGAATTTATAGAAAAGTGTCTAGAAGACTTTCCAAAGAATTTCTGGATAAATTTATGAAATAACACCAGGATGATTAGTTCAAGATTTTGTTTCGAGGAATTTCTGGAGGTACTTCTGGATTAAATAGAAGTTTGGTAATGGATGGATTGTAATCTCGATATTTTGAGGGTTTTTTCGTTTGCAATCTTAATTTCAGTGTAAAAATAGGGTTGTGTTTTACTTATGTACTGGATTAGTTCTGACCTTATAGATCTTACTGCTGACGCCAATATATTTCCTCAAAATTATTGGGGAACCAACATTACCACAACTATAGCATCGCCATCGCTACAGCTACATAATTTGAAATGTTTTGAAAAAAAAGGAGGTCCATAATATTAATTATATTGAAATTTCTATTAGAGATCCCCCTGGCAATAACGGAGTAGCAACCGTGGGCGATCAATCATGCTCATGCTCATGCTCATGAAATTTCTATTAGAGATCAATACATAAAATGTGAAATGGTAGTGTCAGCGTTGGAAACAGTTACTATCAAAAAGATGTATAGCAACTGCCATTATGACGAGTGTGGAAGTGTGTGTATATGGCACTATGCCCTATTTATTTTTAGTTTTTCATGAAATTTACACGGTAAAAAATCAACACGCTCAATTTAACTGTTCCATCTATTGAATGCTCAACTTTACAATCACTATAATTGAAAATGATATTCCTTTGATTTTGAAGTGGTGTCACATCTTTCACAAGTGTGCTGAGTGCAGACAATTCCATAACATCAACATTGTTGATCAAAATGCTACTCACTCTATGTTGAAATGATTAGCACTTCGATCAGCACCAATAATGTCTCCACTAGAACTGAAAGTGCTATGCTATTGAATTCACAGGTTCAAGGCTATTGATTTAAGAGTGGAGCGATATTGGTGTTGTTCTAAAAATAGATGACAGCTCTTTCATCTGTTCTGCTTAATTCAAGAGGTATTTCGAAGTGTGAGATGGAGTCATGGTAAGACGAAGGACTTTCAAGCAAAGATATGTTATTCAAATCTGAGCTGAGGCAATTATATTTTTTTATTTTGTTGTTTTATATTCAAAATATTGTGCACGTCAAATGGAAGTGGTGGTCTTTGAATGCGACGAGCTCAGCTATTGATATTGATTTGATTCCAAAGTAGTGCATATTCAAATGCAGAACAGTTCGCATGAACGTGTATATTTTTTACCGTGTAGGATATAAGAGTGAAATCAGGAATGATTCAGTTTCATTCCAAATTTTCGACCACTATTCTAGTTTGAATCTGGAGCCAAATAGAACAAACTCGCTGGTTTTCCCAGCAGTGTTCCTTTCATGTTTTTCAAATTTCCAATTAAATGAAATCATCATGTTGGCGCCAAGAAAGGCGCCGTAATTGCAAAGTAGATTGATCCGTAGATAAAATGACGCATTCATACACACTTAAAAGGCTATTTTCATCTCGGTTAAATAAATTAACGAACATGATCGTTAAAGCTTATTTTAACCGATATCTCGTCAATAAATACGACGTTTACATAAGTTACTGAAACTCGGCAGTCAAGTTTGCCATCGTCATCGGTAGTTCGGAATTTGACTGAGTTTCGGAAAACCCATCTGTCAAACATTTGAGCTCTAGCGTGCTCTGTAAAGAAACACGTGAAGAAGCAAGAGCAATGGAAAAATAGAATTTTCATATTTGAATTGGTAAGTATTCATTTTGATTTCAATTTCCTGCACGGGCAGGGCACTATAACCTGTTAAAAAATCACACAACATTTTACGTCAATTTTAACATTAGAAATAATGAATGTTATGTCCGTATTAATTTCAGCTCCAGATGAAACTCAAACAAAATAATACCAGAGATACACAAGATCGATGGAAATTGCTTACCCCGCATGACGGAGTCAAAATAAACACGTTAAACATCGTTGGAATCAGAAACCTACGGACTGGTCCTGTCTTGGGTCCTGTTCTCTAGCAATAACATTAAATGGCTGCCAGAGAGAATAGAATTTCTGTTTACTTTGCTAGGCAATAATCAGGTATTAGGTAGTCATCATATCGTTTTTCACACAAAGATGATCAAAAATAAAATCTACTTTCGTATTGATTAATGCTTCTTATTTTTGTTTTGATTCGACTGAAAATAAATAAAAATAATTATTCACTGAATTTCGGCAAATCCCTTTACCGAATTAATCGGGAACGCATTACCGAACAGCATGGTAAATTTTGACAGCTGGGTGCTGTCGAGCATTTTACGACCAATCGGTAATTCGAACTTTCACCGAGATTTTTACCGAGATATCAGCTGTTGGATTCTCGGCAATTTATTTTGCCGGCCTCGGCGAAAAAAATTAAGTGTGTAAGTGTTTTCCATGTAATAGCTGATTTTTCATACAAAAATTTATATGATTTTCAAACAAAAGTGGACAAAGAGGGACAAATGAAATACCATGGATTTGATGGGCCTGCATGTATGCTTTCAGAATACGATTGAAATTTTTGTTAATACAGTAATATCCCGATTTTATCACCCCCCTGGTGAATTTTGGGGTTATAAAACAGGGTATGTGACAAAATTGGAAAAAAAATATTTTCATTTTTTTTAATTCATTCCACAAATATGAATCATTTTATGCCTTGGAAAGGCCAAATGTGTGAACGGTACCCGTTATTTGTTGTCGAAATGGCTTACAGAATATTTCCCAGGTACTCAGAAGTCGTTCGTAATAAACTACAGGTGGTGAAAGTTATTTCATGAAAATCAATGTGATTTTTGGTATTATTTACGAAATAAAAAGAATGACAAATTTTTTTGGGGTGACAAAATTGGGTCGAAAACGTGACAAAATCGGGACGTGATAAAATCGTGTCGAAAACGTGATAAAATCGGGGGTAGACAAAATCGGGGGTAGCCAAATCGGGGAGTGACAAAATCGGGTCAACACTGTATTTGCTACTAGCTGCAGAAGAAGGCTCGGAAAAATATCACTTTTTTATGAAAAAACGCTTATAATATGCTTGAAAATGAAACTGTCAAACATCTTATGTGACCAAAAGATACGCTTTCCAAAGACCGTGAAGCGATGCTTGGACAGTTTTTGAAAATATTTTGAATTGGTGAAAGTGGAAGCTAAAAACATTTTTTTCGGAGCCACCCTATCTAAATTTAATAATTTTGTCATAAAACATTACCTATATGAGATATAATAAATGTTTATTAAGCAAAATGCTTATAATTAAATTCTTTATAACTTTGTAGAATAATCTCCTAACTCAAAAGGTTAAAAAAATTGATTTTCAAAAAAAATCACAAAAGGGCCACCTTAATGGCAACTTACACCAAAAATAGATATTTTTGTGTAGATCATTTCTTCTAAAGACGTCAAAACTATAGCACCGATAGTTTTCGAGTTATCGATTTATGTCGTGAAATTTGACGAATTCGACCATTGTGCCGCGGTTGGCTCTTTTTTGCAAATTGAATGCGAATCAATCGGACTCTGCTGTGCCAAAGGCTTGCTTGGCTAAAGCATTTGATGAGTTTGATTGCCTTACGTATGCGGTCGCGTGTACTCAGACGACTAATGACGGTGGAAGACCGACACTTGATTACAATTAATTGCATCTTCTTCATTGGCATTACATCCCCCACTGGGACATTGCCGCCTCGCAGCTTAGTGTTCAATTAGCACTTCCACAGTTATTAACTGCGAGGTTTCTAAGCCAAGTTACCATTTCTGCATTCGTATATCATGAGGCTAACACGATGATGCTTTTATGCCCAAGGAAGTCGAGACAATTTCCAATCCGAAAATTGTCTAGACCGGCACCGGGAATCGAACCCAGCCACCCTCAGCATGGTCTTGCTTTGTAGCCGTGCATCTTACCGCACGGCTAAGGAGGGTCCTACAATTAATTGCATATTATTCGGCAACTCGCCCGTACGAAAACCATTTTTTTGTTAAATATCTTGGCTGTGCATATGCTAAAAATAATTGTGTTTCCGCAACTAGTATTTCATTACCATATATACGTTCAATCAGGTAAACATTATACCATTTCGATAACCTATTGTATAGAGTACTTTATGGTGCAGAACATCAATTGGGCTGGTTTTCGAAGAGGTCAATACCATTAACTGTATAAATATTGGGGCTGTGGGCTAAAAGTACGCAGGAACGTGTGGGGCAAGAGTACGCATGTGAACCTTTGAGTTCTGTTGTTAAACTCGTTTCTTCGGCCGAATTGAGACTACTTCCAATGCGTAAAGATCCACAACAAAAAAAGGGACAGAAATCGAAGATTATCACAAGTTCTTCTTCTAAGGGGCAAGCCGGAGTAAACGCGACATTCGATGCGACGCGACAGTGCAATTTGACAGTCTGTTGATAATTATTGTTATTCTGTTACGTGAGTCGCGTCGCGTTTACTCTGGCTTGCCCCTAAGGATGAGCTAAAACCATTCGGCGTTAGAAGCGACGAACAAATCGCAGAAACAAAATCATGAAATTGTATTAGGTATTGTTTTACATCTAAACATAGTTTGAAAACACAATTTCATCTAAATGATTATTTCATTTTATCAGAAGACATATCCATAAATTACGCAACGCTTAGCTGGGGGGGGCTGTTGCGAAATGTATGACGATCCATGCTTTTTGTTAGAGGATTCATACAAAAATTGTAGAATAGGGGGGAGGGGTGATGAAATGGCCAAATTTTGCGTAACGTAATTAGTGGAATTTCTTTAAGGAAAATTCCTTTGTCTACGTCACGCGAAACCTGATATATTTTTACCTCCATAGTTTTTTGGTATTTAAAAAAACACAATGTTTTATTCGCATGAAAGTTCACATTTCTAGGACCCCTCCCTCTTTCAGACTTACGTTATCTTTAAACATTCCAAAATATACTTTCAGTAAACATCAATTAAATGTTATTAGATCATTTTTGTGTTAACCCTTATGCGGCCAACAAAAAAAACACACGTCGATGGCCGACAGGGTACCCGTGTTCCACTAAATTGATATTCTCATAACTTCAACAATTTTCAACCGATTTGGATAATTTTGACAGTTTTGGAAACAGAAACTCATATACTTTTTGCCTATTGTCAAGGTTTACAGCTTATGCCCATGGTCATACAAGAAATTTTTGAAGTAAGGCTTAAGAGTCTACACGTGTAACCAAAGCCCATTCAGCCAGTTTCGAATATGCTACAAGCTCTTTGCGCTTCTTAGAATTGAAGGTGTTTACAATATATGCTTCGGGTAATGCAAAAATCCCTGAAATAAAGTCTTAGTCATCCAAGAAATCCCTGGAGTAAAGCTTAAAGATCTACTCGCGTAACCAAAGGCCTATTATGCAAATTCAAACACGGTACATGCTCTTTGTGGTACTTAGCATAGAATGCGTTCACAGTATATGTTCCGAGTCATGCAAGAAATCTCTGGAGTAAGGCCTTAAGGTCTACACTCATAACCATGGGTCTATGGACTTGTCTCAAAAGTGGTACATGCTCTTTGCGCATCTTGAAATCAAATGTGATCACTACATATGTTCTGCGCTATCGAAGAAATCTCTCGGATAAGTCCTCTGGCACCTTCATTGCATATGTCCATGGTCATCCAAGAAAACCCTGGAAAAGGCCTTCAGGTCTACACGCGTAACCAGAGATCTTTTAGATTGTTTCAAAACTGGTACATGCCCTTTGTGGTACATAGAATAGAACGCCTTTATTGCATATGTTCATGGTCATCCAAGAAAACCCTGGAAAAGGCCTTAAGATCTACACGCGTAACTAAAGAGGTTTCAGATTTTTTCAAAAGTGTTACATGCCCTTTGTGGTACATAGAATAGATTGCGTCCATTGCATAGGTTCATGGTCATCCAAGAAAACCCTGGAATAGGACTTTAAATCTGCATGGGTACCCAGAGATCTTTTGGCTTGTTTCAAAAGTGGTACATGCCCTTGTGGTACATAGAAAAGAATACGTCCATTGCAAATGTTTATGGTCTTCCAAGAAAATGCTAAAATAGGCCTCAGGATCTTCACACGTAACCTTTCGGATTGTTTCAAAAGTGGCATATGCCCTTTTTAGTACATTGAATATACCGCTTTCATTGCATATGTTCATGGGTATCCAAGAGAACACTTGAACAATCAGGGTCTTTAAGGTCACTCCTTACGGAATCCAAGTTTCAAAGTGCTCGCGTTTTCGGGGGCACTCCACTCGATACGGAAGTAACGCACAACTGTCATTTTTATTATTTCACGCATGCTGCGACGCAGCAAAGCTAAATCAACAAAAAATACAGTTGTGCGCCGCCTCCGTATCGATTGGTGTGCCCCCGAAAACGCGAGCACTTTGAAACTTGGATTCCGTGAGGAGTGGCCTTAATCTAATTTTAATATGGTACATGATCTTTGCGATATTAGCCCGTTTTTTCCCTCACGTTCTCGGCGTGAAGTTGTATCGTTCCAATTTATTTACATTTTGCATTTCCAAAGCATAGACTTCATATTAGTGATATCAATGAAGTTTGTATATTACCTGGAACCAACAACAACAAGACAACAATAACTACTTGGAATGCTAATATATCAAGATGAGGTTCCACATCTTGTTTATTCTTCAATAACTGCCCAGAGCTAATGACAACAACTTGAACTACTTGAAATGCAAACATATATCAATAGCCTTCCGTTCGTGGGTTGGTCTACAGATCATTCCTATATGGAGTTCATAGACTACCTAGTACCATGGCAAAAACAAAAACTACAGCAGACGTTCGATAACTGCAAATCATTTAACTGCAATTCGATAGTTGCAACAGTTTTACAGTTATCGGACCGCTAAACTTCAAACCGATGTCAGACTCAATGACAGCTGCATTGCGCTGCACATTTAGATGCACTTTTCTTGTATTTGACGTTCGATTGACAACCGTTTGACGTCTAGAAGGCGTTGCAGTTATCGAACGGCATTCGATAACTGAAAAGTAAACATTTTGCAGTTATCGAACGGCTACTGTACTAGGAATGCGTATATTTACTCAGATGAGGTTGACCCGATTTTGTCACTCCCAGATTTTGTCTACCCCTGATTTTGCCTAACCCGATTTTATCACGTTTTCGATCCAATTTGCAGCAAACAATAAAGATTTTCATGAAATAACTTTCACTGCCTGTAGCTTATTATGAATCATTTATGAGTACCTGTTGATAAGTTTGTACGTCTCTTCGACAAAAAAATACGGATTCCATTCACGTATTTTGCCTTGCCTTCATTACGGAGCCCACGACAATGAAAATAACTACTTAAAATACAAACATATACCAAGAAGGAGTCTCACAACTTGCTTATTTTCAAATAACTGCCTCTATTAAGGAGATTGATCCATCGACCTTGACTCTATTTCATAGACTACCTGAAGCTCAAGACAACAACAAGAACTACTTGGAATACAAACATATACCAAGATGAGGTCACAAAACTTGTTTATTCTTCGACAACTGCCTCCATTACGGAGATTGATCTAGAGAACTTCGGTGGGATTTGATCCAACGAAACCAGTACGCTAGACAGGTGTTTTTCCCTACTAAGCTACGAAGGACCTCCGTCGTCCTCCGCAGCTTAGCGGGTACTGATGAAACCAAATTCACAGCACCGGGCATGTAGCCGAACTCTCGCAATACATTCTCAGAACGAACTCTCTCATATATGTTTTTTGTACAATGCCAACCAAGTAGGATGAGTATTTAGTGTTATCTGGCTCCTACACACTTGCTTCATCACCAACGGCGCTCGATGAAGTAGGGTTGTGTGAGATTGGGCCAGTTGGTCGTCAGATCCCAACTCGATCACATAAGCGAAGAGAGATCGCCTTTCGAGTTCAGTACATTCAAAGTTAATTGCCTATGTTCCGGGTATTGAGCCACCCGGAGTGGAAATTAATTACTATGTCTGAAACTCGATTATGCATATGCACAACATGTAATAGATTAAGTTCGGAAAAGGCATTGGAGGAAAACCGCTACCTTCCGTCCCTATCAGTTGTTCTTCAATAACTGCATCCGTTACGGAGGTTGATCTACCGACCTTGACTCTATGGAGTTCGTAGACTACCTGGATCCCACGACAACAACAAGAACTACATGGAATACAAACATATACCAAGAAAGGGTCACGCTACTTGTTTATTCTTCGATAACTGCCTTCATTACGGAGATTGATCCGAAGATCTTGACTGTATGGCTTTCGTAGACTACCTGGAACTCACAACAACAACAAGAAATACATGAAATACAAACATATACCAAGAAGAGGTCAAAAAACATGTTTATTCTTCAATAACTGCCTCCATTACGAAGATTGATCCACAGACCTTGACTCTATGGAGTTCGTAGACTACCTGGAGTCCTCGACAACAACAAGAATTACTTGGAATACACACATATACCAAGAAGGGGTCACGCAACTTGTTTATTCTTCGATAACTGCCTCCATTATGGAGATAGATCCGAAGATCTTGACTGTTTGGAGTTCGTAGACTACCTGGAACTCACGACAACAACAAGAACTACATGAAATACAAACATATACCAAGAAGGGGCCACACAACTTGTTTTTTCTTCAATAACTGCCTCCATTACGGAGGTTGATCCACCGACCTTGAATCTATGGAGTTCGTAGACTACCTGGAGCCAACGACAACAACAAGAACTACTTGGAATACAAACATATATCAAGAAGGGGTCACAAAACTTTTTTATTCTTCAAACGCTGCCTTCGTTACCGAGGTCGATCCCCAGACCTTGACTCTATGGAATTCGTAGACTACCTGGAGTCCTCGACAACAACAAGAACTACTTGGAATATACACATATACCAAGAAGGGGTCACGCAACTTGTTTATTCATCGATAACTGCCTCCATTACGGAGATTGATCCGAAGACCTTGACTGTATGGAGTTCGTAGACTACTCTATATGTATACAGAAATGATAAGTGAGAGACTTGCTCTTTCTCTTTAGGATTCAATCCTTGTGCACAGCACATGTTTCGAAATGGACAAATTGTTATGAAATTTGCGAAAAAGAATCCACGTGTCTTGGAGGGACTCGAACCCTCAACCTCCTACTCTCTAGATAGGCGTGATAACCGCTACACAACAAGACCACTTAAAGGTCACGTTTGCTTAAATTAATTGTAATCAAATGTCGGTCTTCCACCGTCATTAGTCGTCTGAGTACACGCTACCGCATACGTAAGGCAATCAAACTCATCAAATGCTTTAGCCAAGCAAGCAGGCTTCGGAATTCTCACTCATAACCTGCGATTAATCCATTAAGCGGAGTGTGATTTTTCATGGTCCCCCTGTGAGGAAGTATTCTCACACAACATTTTTATGGCGGGCGGGCGGAATGGCGGGTGATAAATTCGTGAGCGCCGGATCGCCGGATAATTTAGTTTTAATCCACAAAGCGAGGGGAAAAACTGCTGTATTGACCCTTCTGCTTATCGTGGCGCATCGTCAGATTCAATCAGCTTGGAGAGACAAAGTGAGCAGCATTTGATTTTCGCGAAACATGGGAAGAAGGATAACAATTTTTCGCACCATCGCTTGTGCCGGAGTTTATCGCACTGTAATTTATCCGGATAAAATGCATGGTGGAGTGATCTGTCGTCGCGTGAGTGAGTGAGAAATCCGAACCCTGCAAGCAAGCCTTTGGCATAGCAGAGTGCGATTGATTCGCACTCTATACAAATCCGCCCAGCCCGTTGTTGGAGCATGCAGTGCGATCCTCTCGTTTAATAAACAATGTGCACTCGCTTGACTGTGGATATATAACAGTAAAGCACATGTGGAGAATGGACAAATCAAGCATCCGAAAGCTGACCGCGGTGGAGGTTGGTACTCGGATTCTGATGGCTTTTCCGCAAACGTGACCTTTAAGTGGTCTTGTTTTGTAGGGATTATCACGCCTATCTAGAGTGTAGGAGGTTGAGGGTTCGAGTCCCTCCAAGACACGTGGATTCTTTTTCGCAAATTTCATATCAATTTGTCCATTTCGAAACATGTGCTGTGCATATGCACAGCCAACATATTTAACAAAAAATGGTTTTCGTACGGCCGAGTTGCCGAATAATATGCAATTAATTGTATATTTGGTTTTTGGATTTTTGACGAAATTTCTTGGGAAAAAAAGTGCAACACATTTTTTTTTCACCTTTGATGCGTTTTTCAACTAGAACTCTTCGCTAAAAAATGTAACGTGCCCTGTTTTGATTTATTTTACTCAATTTATTGAATACAAGAAAGCTGCTTTCCGGCACGCGTGAGCCCACAAAGAGCGGTTCGAGGTTCGACATTTGATGAGCGGAGCGGACACAGCAGCACGATGGCGTGGGTAGCATTGGCAGGCAACGCTGAACATTTATTTCAAATGGTGGAGGCTTAGCGAAAAATCATCGAGTCGGACAGTTTCAACAAAAGGTGCCGACAAGCGTTTGGATGCAGTTAGTTATTGGTAAGGCGCATTGGGAAATGAAAATTGGTTCTTCTCAGGACCAACATTTTATGGAAAGAAAGAGTTATTTTATTTAATTTTTATTTTGTTTTATTGATGGCCAGGGGCCAAGTCACCGATGTGAATTTGGAATTCATATCGTCCATGATACACCAGGGACTTAAGAAAAAGGCTTCACACCATCTTTACCGACGGGGGTTTTAAGTTTTGCGGGATATAATCATAGTATATCGCTGCCTAAGGAGTTGGGGATAGTTTTATGATGAATACTTAAGGTGTGGAGAAATGTCTAATATATATGATTATATGTCTTACATTTAGTTCTAATTAAAATCAATAGCGTTTGGGTCATGTTTCCATCAAGCAACAGAAGCTCGAAAAGTACGTTAACAAAATAATTAGGTAATCGCACGTGTTTCAGTCTAAATATAATGATATTGATGATGAAGTAGGAAACTCTAATGAAAACGTATTTTAACTATAGTGTTGCATTAGATTTTGAGGATTATTTAGTGAAAGCCTCTAAAACTGCATTCAAAGGCCAAAGCGGGCCGCAGTTTAGAACCGTTCACCAAGCAATCATCAAAAATTCTCTACTCACAATTTTAATCACTACATATTCTGAACTTCATTTCGAGAAGACCCCGAATACTGTCATTGTGGGCTACGATAGTCCTCGACAGCATAAGAATTGCCTCCAATCAAGATTCAACAGTTCATGAGCTTTAATTTGATGATGGGCTTAGGAAGTCTTATGATTGATCTCCACGTCTATGTTTCTAACGTCAATCTTTTCGTATCCTGTCATAATTATGTCAAATGTTTAGTACGGTGTCATATCGTCTAACAATGTTTAATTATACTATCATTTTGTCTGTCTTAGTTATTACATGTTTCCTACGTTATTCAGTTTAAATCTATGCTAGTTGTAGATTATGTTACGTATAGCTGTCAGTAAATTGCCTCCATTTGTTTATCACTAAAGCGTTATTCGAAGATGAAGAAATGGTCCCTAAGTTGTCTAATTGTCCTGAAGCCTTAAAAGCAAGCGTAACTATAATTCAAGACAAAATTTTCAAAACGACTTATCTGCTTTTGTAAACAAAGTTTCAAACGACGATTTGACGAATCTGATGGCTGTCCCATGCAAACTAGCACCATCAACAGGTAGCGGAAACCTTCACCTACCTATTGGTGGTGTTGGTTTGCGTGGGTCCCGCTATTTAGACCCTTCATAGAGAGCAATCCCATTGAAGGCGCGCCCCTTATCAATAGGATATCAATCCTTTCTTGAGAAAACAGAACAGTAATACTGTTTTTGGCCATGCATCGGAGCCGTAGCCACATCCTTGTCTTGCTTCTAGAATATCACCAGTGAAACTCTTAAAACCCGGGATTTAGCTCTGTCTACAAGACCATTTCACGCAAGAGAATTTATTCAGTAATAAGAACTTCCGTGTGTTCCTCTCACTACCATTGTTCACCAGTTCAAGAAGAGTTAGTACGTATTTAAACCCCCGATTTTTCCAGCAGTCAGTTCAGCCTAGGACCGGGTACCGAGGTTTTTTAACTAATTGCTTGAAAAGTTGTTTCCGCTGCATACAGTTTAGCCTCAAACAAGAGGAATTCGAGTCTTTCAACTGTCTGCAAGGTAACATTAATTATGTTTTATTTCTGAGACTGCTATTGGTAGCGAGGACTAAATACGATGAATCCCTAATTACCACAACTTATTGCCCTAGCTAGAAAAATGGATTAGGCTAGGGCTCTGTTTGGTAGATCTTACACCGCAACACACTACGTCAAAGTGATCTACCGTGTTACGGGAAACATGATTAATGATTAATAAATTATTAAATTAAATGATGATTAATGATTAATAAATTCTAATGATTAACAGAAACAAAACCAAATAATCTTGCCAGAAAATTCACTTTTTTGAAAAGAACTATGTGTTATTAATTCTTAAAGTTCTCCTCACTTTGCCACATACGTTCCCATCGCGGGCGAAAACTAAACGTTGCAAATAAATATATTTGCGTTTGGTTTCGTGCCTTTTCTGATTCTGCTTATTTCTCTTTTATTTCGAACATTTTTGAGGATGGTGTCTTCTAGGATTGTGATATCCTCCTCTGAAAGCCAGTCGAGTGGCTTCAGCGGCGATTTGGCCGATGAATCATGTTAATTCTATGGCTAGAGCCTCAAAGTCCATTCAACTGGGAGCAACTATTCGCCTTCTTGATTCAGTTGACCTCCGAGCAGTTTGCTCAATGTTAATAAAGAGACACAAATTATAATAGAAAATACCATCCATTTCGTATAGCTACGTAGTCCTACGTCACCTTTGCGTACAACCCGATTGGGCTGCACCTTTGAGTTTTTTTTCTATTGTATGGTAATAACGAGCCTAGCAAACTTCTGGGAGTGCCTACGAATGTTTATACTTATAATCGACACAAATAAAATCGTGATCACTTATTCCACCAAGAGAAGATTGATAAACATTATTAATGCTTCTCGTGCAGTTTCCAGTAAACAAATCGATGACGGTAGATAATCCAGACCTGTGGCATGTAGGAGCAATACCAATTAACTTGGAGGACAGTGAATTCAGATTTTCAATGAATTTCGTGCATTTGTTCGAATTCTGGGCTATCAAGTTAATGTTGAAATCACCCATTACTAGAATATTGGGCTCAGTAGATGATAGTTCTGAGATAACGGCGAAAATACGATTTAAACACTATTTATTTATATCAGGGGGCTTGTATATGACACCACACACAAGGTTCATATAGGGAAAGGTTCGGCACTTCATACCATTGCTCCAATATCCATCCCATCAAAACAAAGCATTGAAAAGGAATTTGATTTGTTCTCTATTTTTGTGATTTTTTTCACCAGTGAACAAGCAAAAAGAAGCGACAAGGTTGGTGCTGTATTTCTTTGTTTTGCGATGAGATGATTATATGTTCAGTGAGATGGGAAACAGAACAGTTCCCCTATTTCAATTTATTGAATAGATAGTCAATCTCACTCTCATTTTCAGATTTGAAGATGACCGAATACTTCAAATTTTTCTTTAAATAGAAGGCCACACCACCGCCTCTTTTTGCCTTTCTCGTATACTAAGTATACGGCTATATAATCGCGCCAAAAACCAACTTTTTATAGAAGACCCGGAGACCCATAGTGTTATATACCGATCGACTCAATTCGACTAATTGAGGTGATGTCTGTGTGTATGTGTGTGTGTCTGTGCGCACCCACGTACCAAAATGTAGCAAATGTGTCAATATTTTTTTGGGCACTTACGCTTAACCGAATAAGTTGCATTCGACGCAGAATTCTATTCCATTGTTTTTATTGAAAAATGGCCAGATCGGACAATGTGCTCAAAAGTAACGGCCAAAATAGTATTTTTATAATGCACGAGAAAGGCACCATCACCGCTAGGTGGATAATTCAGGGTTTATTCTTATTACGTCGATCAAATCAGCACTCAATTTCAATAAAATTCCTGGAGTGTTTTTGTAGGAAAGATTTTAGCCTACCATATTCAAAGTAATGAAATTTGATGTTTCATTCATAAATGGATTCTTGGAATTGTATAACAGGTGAGGAAACTGATTTTGGCAAAGAGTTAGGATTGGTTGTTACCAGAGCATAAAATATTCACTAACATGAAGCACATTCGCTGCAGTTTTGACAATCGTGTTTTGATTATTGAAAACATGTAATGACTTACACAGTTTACTTCTTCATAAATTCATTCAATTGATTACCACTGAGTAATGGTAACTGTAATGGCGAAAAAAATATAATTAGCCTTGATTATATGTATTGACATTTGGCGCTTAAAATGCCCCTCAATTAAACGAGATTAGATCTATGTGTGTATTTTTTTAATCATCAAACATGTGTTTAGTTTTACAGATATTTAATAATTTGTGATATTCAAATAAATACTCACTGACCCATATTCATTCTAAAAATTGACGGTGCAGAGCCTAATATGAATATGTTTAGAAGTGAAGTGACAAAGAAGGCCGATGGGCTTCATAAAAATAATCGAATATTTAGAGTTCTGGTTGGTACCTACAATGGTATTGATATTACTAGGGACCATCATATCACAACTACATGAATGAAGGAATTCTCGTTTTTTTTGCTTGAAACTTACGAGCTTTAAGGCTTCTGGCCAGTAAAATGGCTCACTTGCATAGGAAGATCCATTAATTACGTAACGTAAAATTTGACTTTTTCAAACACCCTACCCCCCATTGTCACACTTTTTGTATGGAGAATCTGAAAATGTATGGATCGTCATAATTCACTCAACCTCCTCCCTCTAAGCGTTACGTAATTTGTGGACGTTCCCCTATAGGTACTATTTCTTCAGAAACTAAAGAACAACGATAAAAAAGAGGCAAACACTGTTCCGAATCATAGAAGTCATAATAACAAATTTATCAAACTGGTATTACAAGTGCGCAAAAACAGAATCGAATAGGCAGCCCCCACAGAGAAGTGATGATTTTAGCGTTGTTCTAACTCATTTTGTTTTGGCGACCGCACAGCTGTGTAGAATAAATTGAAATACATCATCAGAACCAGTGCTCCTTACGTTTGGAGTCTCTGTGGTTTATGTCTAAAACCACCCCCGTGGCAACGCCACTGCATGGCAGCATGCGAAAAGTCTCTCGCGGTATGCTACATATCGTATATGTATACAGAGATGATAAGTGAGAGATTTTTTCATTCTCTTTTTGCTATCAATACTAATTGTAGCTATCAAAACATGTGTACATGTAGGTAATCGACTATGCCCTCCTCTGACTGTTCAAAGTGAAACGGAGTGATGTTAAAAGACTTCATAGTTTCAAGATTCATGGTTTTCCTACCAAATAAAATAAGAATAATTAAACTTAATAAAAAAAATTAAACTAATGCTAGATGTTAAGTGTTCAGTCTGTGCGACCTCTGGTCGAAGATGGTGATTCTGTCTTTTTAGAAAAAAAACATGGGTCACCCGGCTGACACCCGCGTTAAAAGAAAGTGTTTCAAACGTGCCCCCCACATTAGGAAATATTATGAGTGCTATTACTTATGATACTGAAAAATCGTGATTAAAATGGAAAAAGGCATTATTCTTATCATTTCGGCACCGCCAGGGGGAACTTGGCCAGTACCTTTCTCTTTCGATAAACAATTAGGTTAAGACGGTATAATATACCCTTAGTTAATTATAGTTTTCAAAGAGGGCGTTTTGGCCAGGTGGGGCGCATTATACCCTCTTACCCTATCATAATTTGTGTTGTAAAAAGGCACACAATCAATGTAGTTAGATTGTCATGTAGGAATACGCGCACGTTTAGCACAATCGTGTTGCACAGGAGCATATGCACTATATGATGAAATTTATTGACCAGAAGATTAGAGCAGCATCCCCCCTACTATAGAGGTAGTCTCACACCACAGGAATTTGGTCCGCCTATTTCCCCCTATGTATTTTTATGCGAACCCATTTAAAATGCACGGGGCCAAAAACAGGCGGAAAATTTTCCAGAGGTGTGAGGCTACCAGTCATAAAGCTTTTACCTAAACACACGCGACGCCTTGCCATGACTGTATCTGGGTCCGCCATGCAAGGTTTCATTGACACTTCAATACCAACACTACAGAATATTATCGCAGGTGCGTCGTTTGAGTTTGGGGAACCTTCAATCATAAACAAAAATACAACTGTCATCAATGTCATCCATCCCTTTTTCTGTCGTAGTCCCTCACGAATGTCCTCCTTTTGTTTTACACCTCAATGTCTGCCGTTAAAAGTCATTTGTATCGTTACAGATATGAAACAATGATAATAAGTCAACTATGTTAACATCAGCATTGCTCTGTTATGGAGATTACATACCTCATCGTAGAAAATTGTTGCATGCTTGTCTGAAACGAAGCAACAGGTTCCGTACTTCGCCAGATGTACATCGTTGCCTTGCCCGGTTCCGATAGAAATAGAGCGATACCGCATATAGATGGAACTAGATAGGTCAGGTGTTTCAAACCAGCTACAACCTGGCATATTTACTTCCACAGGAGTAATCACGGCACGCACTCGTATGTCGATGTTGGTTACATGTTTTTCCAATATCTTGCTCATTAAATATATTTTCTGCTCATTTGATTGTGGTGTCTTTTCCGATTGATCTTCTTTGGGCTCTACTTTGATTGGAGTAACAACTGCAGTAGCGCTATTGTTCTCTAGCATATTGCCGTCACGTCTGGGGCTGGTAAATTCTCTTGCGATACGTTCGATATCGTCCTTCGTAAGTAATTGACTGGGAAGAGTCGTGGATTTGATAGGTTTTCTGATTTTAAGATTTCTCTCACATTTTCCGAAGATAGACTGGCAGAACCGCTCTGTAGTACGTCACTACTTTGTAGAATTATTTGATGAAGTCGCTGGTAGGCAAGCATTTTGATCAACGAATCATCCAAACATTGCAGCTCTTCATTGACTATAAATAATAAAATACATAAATTATTGTGATGCTCAAGTTTCTTTAAATGAGATTTTGGGAATGCAGATGTTAAAAATTTACGTCAAAAAATATTCAACTATAGTATTGACCAGATCTTGCACGTTTTTGAGCCGATTTTATCACCCTCAATAATTTGGAAAATTTTAGCCATTCTTTTTATTTTTGTAAATAATACCCCAAACAACAATGATTTTTTTGAATACCTATTCGTGAAGTCGAAGCTCCGGTGGAACTTCAAGAGAGTAGCAGGTTTGAGTCCCTCCAAGACACGTGGATTCTTTTTCGCAAATTTCATATTAATTTGTCTCGAAACGAGTGCTGTGCATATGCACAGCCAAGATATTGAACAAAAAAAGAACCTCTTTAATCTTTATTAAGGCACTTCGACCGGGCAACAATTTCGAGAACGTTGTTGCGGCAGAACTGATAAGAAGGATGGTAACGGCTTGTGATGCTGCAATGCCGCGAAAATTGGAGCCAAACAGCAATCGGCTTTTAGCCTACTGGTGGAACGCGAGGCTCAATGTGCTACGTTTTTCTCAGATCCAGGAGAGCGAGGACGCAACCTGAGAGAGAGGAGCGCAAGGCTGCGTTCCGGGAAGCTAGAACCGCATTGAAACGGGCAATCAAGATTAGCGAATCAAATTGCTGCAAAGAGCTATGCCGAGAACGAATCTATGACAAAAGCTTGAAAGACATAAGGTCGAAAGGACAAAAGATCGAAAGACAAAAGGTCGAAAGGACAAAGGGTCGAAAAGACAAAACGACGAACGGGACAAAAGGTCAGAAAGGACGAAAGGTACAGAAGGTCGAAAGGGACAATAGGAAGAAAAAGACAAAAGTTCGAAAGGGACAAAGGTCGAAAAGGATAAAACGTCGTAAGGGACAAAATTTCGATCAAGAATAAGTTGGGTGTATTCCAAAGGAATGTGTGCTATGCATTTAACTTCAAGCAGAAATAATACCACACTCATCTCATCAATCAAAGAATGAGACATTTTCAAAGAAGGATAAATTACTATGAAACAATATTGTGAATAACTAGATAGTTCTGTTAAAATAAAACAGAGTGTTGATTTAGGAAATGAATAAAACTTGTATATCAAGGTGTATATCAAGGTTTTCTAAATGTCACTTCGATTCGATCTGTCAAAATAGTGCACGCCACATAGACGCAGGCGGGCGCATTGCTGTATTTCATGTGCGGCGTGTGCCATTTTGGTAGATCGATGTGACATTAAGAAATCCCAAACATCCATCAATTAGTTGTACTTACTCTTGAGTTTTATTTATTTGTTAAAATAGTGTAATTTTGATCTTATTGATCTTTTGTTTCTTTCCACCTTTTGTCCCGTTCGACCTTTTATGCCTTTCGACCTTTGTCCTTACTTTTCGAAACATGAGAAAGATGGTGAAAATTTGCTCAATGGCGATGAGGCAGAAGAAGTGGGACAGTACAGAGAAAGGGAGGTGGACGGCTCATTCCAAACCTGTCGACGTGGATGAACAGAAAGCATGGCGAAGTACTCTTTTACCTGACGCATTTCCTATCGGGCCACGGATGCTGTTGCTGACAGCAATCATTGATTGTTTAAGCGACTACCCAGACCAACGCAGACACAGTTTACGTTGACCAAATTGTATGCCCACGCTCTAATGTCTCGTCATCGCCAGTTGGGTTATCCCAACATAGCAATAAAAGTTGTAGTATCAATGTACCCAATCTCTTCTTGATTACGAGCGATAGGAAATAAGCAATAAAACTCCTTGATAAGACAGTTTTCTTCAAAATGTGCTATGGGAAAGATCAACATAAGAACAGGCAGATAGACATGCCAGACCGATAATATACACATAGGAAAGGGCGAACGCAGCCTTCAAAAAGAAAGAGAGTAATAAACTTATCGTTGCCGAGGAAGACGGACAATGAAAAGGGCGCTCGATGCTGCAATGTAGATTAGGATCAGGTGAACATTAGATGTAAGAAATTTGTATATAAACTTTCAATTTATTTCAAATAAAGTAGTCTTAGACTTGAACCAAAATGAAACGGTTGTTTTCGTTAGCTCACGTCCGAAAACTTGTCACCTCCCCCTTGAGGGGGGGCGCATGAGACGGAGACAAAAAGTTGAAAAGAGGCGAAGATGGCACTGGTCCCCATTGCCCACGTACTCAGAACCGCCAACAATTGGTTCAAACAATATAGTGGACCCATAAAAAAAAGCACTACTCGGAATCATTGCAACAAAAATAAAAACATAAATTTAACATGCGAAGAATGTATTTTAGTACTTACGCTTAAATTCCTTAACCTAAAGTTTAGTATGTGTGTGTGTGTCAGTGTAAAGTGTATCCCTCGGCGACCGCAAATCGTCGTGTCTGTCTGGACAGAATTAAGATGATTGCTGGCCCTGCTAGCGATCCATGCCAGCCACTTCGATTCACCGTCGTCTTGGGATGTTGCTCCCAAGCCGCCACATAATTTTTGTAGCGAATGAAAGGCCGATCTCTTAGCAAAACAATCACTACTCCATTCTACTTGCTTCTTGGAGCAGGAGCATTATCTTGGCAACTAGGGCTTTTCCTAGGCCATCAATAAATCACCACTTCACTGCCCACAAGTAGTTTCTTTTAACTCCCGCACACGGTAACTAAAACCAATCCGTCGGTCAGGAAATTAACACTTCGATACCGAACTCAATCATACACTTGCGAACGTAGTGCCTGCTTGGTAGTTAACCAACAACTCGTTGTGATTTTTTGATTTTGTCTGTGCCTCCTGAGATGTGATGATTCTTGTCGCTTATCATCGTCCGAAGTCGGGAGATCGTCTCAGGAGAGTGCTTTGCAGGATGCTGGGAGAAGATTTAATTGGCAGAGGATTTCTGCAACCAATTTATGGCTCGTTTTGGTAGCCAGTGTTGATTTACTGTCGAAATATGCAGTGTTTGATATGTGGTCTATCAGCTGCCCTATGTGGATATTTCGTTGGAGAGACTGGACTATGGCTCTTATTTTTGATTCGGCAACGAATGTTCTGTTGGTGTGTTGTGGATGTGATGTGCTTTACATGGTAGATAGAATTGTGTTTCCATTTCGTGCGGCGACTTTGTCAGCTGTTTTGCAGCTATCGCGAGGCCGTCGGACGTGTGCAGGTTACAAGCTTTCGACATTTTCAAAATTTACTTCAGAATAGCTTCTCGAATGCGAGGAAGAACTGACTGAAGAACGAACTAGGAAATATCAATTGCCTTTTTGAGCATTCAAAACTTTCAAAAACCTTCGAAATTTACAGATGCTTTTGGAAGTATTCACATCGGTTCGGATACACCAACTCAATGTTATGTCCATGTGAGAATGTTGAAGGGACGCCGGAGCATGTGGTGTTCGATTGTCCGCGGTTTGCGGTAATACGTAGGGAAAGCCCCAGGAATGTCTGTCCCAAGGGCGGATAATATCGCAGAGCGAATTTGTCTTGGGGAAGACACTTGGAATGCGGTAAGCTGAGTCGTGACGCAAATACTATCGGAGCTGCTGCGTAGGTGGAAATGTGATCAGCGAATAAGTGCCAGTTCTGGGGAGTATACAGCGCAGTGAGCAGTGTTTGGGTTCGGGTCGTCGAGGTGCCGGTGAACCAGAAGTCTTTTGCCAACCGGAACCGTCAGAATAAAGGAGAAGAATGCGCTTCGGGCATGTAGGACACAGCCAGGGCGAACGTCATCCACCACCGGAACTGCAACCCGAAGACGAAGTCGACGCAATGCACAAAAGCGTCCCTGCGATAGCCGCCGGTAGTCGGGACACCATCAGTGCGGAAGTTTCCTTCACCGGAACTCAACGCCGGGTGGAGTCAGGAGGATTCGAGGGATCGAGACAATGTTGTAGTGAAGTATTGGGTCAGTCAGCCAGCCAAAACTAGCCTAAGCTAGGGGCCGGAATTCTAGAAAAAGTGCATTAACACAGTGGCAGGGTGTGCTAGAGTGAACACCCAAATAAGTCTCAAATTGGTATGCTAGAGCCTGAATCAGATGGCAGGGTGAGCATCCAAGTTAGTCTCACATGGGGCGTATAGGGTGAGCACCCAAGTTAAACTCACCTGGTATGTTAGTGGTGAGCATCCAAGTAAGACTCACATGGTGCGTCAGAGTAAGTGTCAGCGTGAGTTGGAGAGAGCACCCAAGTAAATCTCATACGTGATGAGTGCCTGTGTGAGCGTTGATGAGCGAGTACAGTAAGTACTGCATATCCCCTAGAAGTAATGCTGGGAGGCAGTTCCTGGGGAACATGATGGGCGGAGCCCAATGGAGTTTAGTCGGTACTACTTCACTGTTCGAGTCCGAAATTCCAATACACTTCCGTGTGGTAGCTTGGTAACTACTAAGCACGTGTGCTGGGTCAGGCGTAAATGCATTCTCCCTTGTAAAAAAACATACACACACTGTGTAATTTTACGTAAGGTGTTTCCTAAAAACAGTACTTTTCATATACTTTTTGGTTTTGAAAAGACGCGCCTTGAAAAGCCGCAAGCCGTCAAAAAAATATTTAGGAGAAATAAATAATAATAAGGCGATAAACACGTTTGCCGTGCCCTTGTTGACATACAGTACCAAGACTGACTTGCAGGCCTTAGAACGAGCAATTCACCAAGCATCGCATGTACTATCCAAAATCGTATATTGAGAGAGTCACTCCTACGTACAGTAGGAGGCGTCACCGATATACGAGGAAGATACTTTGTGGAGAGCCAGAACCGCCACAAAATCTATCGCGCTGTGTGTGAAGCTGACCACGGATTCAGTGCCCTGCATCTGGCGCAGGAAGACTGTCAGCTGAATTGCAACATTCGACGAGATGATCGCATCGTGGAAGCAGAAGGAGTTGCATCGGACGCACCCCAATTAACTGGAGCTGGAATATATCGACGAAGCGGCGTCGAATACGTGGCAAGCGCGGTGTGAACGATCGAACATATTGTGTCCGGATGTTTAGGTTTAGATGATTCAGCCTAGGGATCCTATGATGAGAGCTGAGATATGCAAATAATTTCGCAGACGGCTTAGCAACGCTGCCACCACTTGTTGCAGTGCAAAATGATGAAGCTTGTATATGCATTTGATGACAATGATTATGTTTGTCTATCCACTAATAGTGTTTGAATGAGCATTGTCTCTTGAATAAAAGTGCAATACAAATACGATACAAGAAATACGATGCGTAAACAGATGCAACTCGCGTTGGTGTATTCGATGAAATTTTTCCTAAAATATATTTCATACCAATCGCAATACCTCTCAATCTGCAGCAATAACAATGTTCACTTGGCTCACATTTGATAGTTCTCAAAGCTCGATTGACTCGAAATGGCTCTCATTATAGGATCCCTAATTCAACCTATCACAGTCGCCATGATTGTGCACCAACAGCTTGCTTTAAAGCACAACTTGGTTATCCAGTTTGTCGCCCACTACAAATATGTGCCTGAACCGGTTCTGAAAATAGTTTCGTGAAGCTGTACTGAAATCGCGAGATCATAACGGAGATGGAAAACAGTGGTTCTTGAAACTTGCAGCATCGTAAGAAGGTTCCTGAATCACCATTCGTAACTAATACATCCGGTGCAAACGTTTATTATAGGATTTTCAGTCAACCGGCGAATGAGATCCACAGAGCCTAATCCCCTTTGACATTTCGATAGCCCGGGGTAGGTGAAAATTCCCAGCTCGTTTGCTGAGGAAGTGCCAAAACTCTACAATAATAGTAAGATATAAGGGTTCTTTCTAAAATTACGTACACTAAATTTGGTGTTTTTAGATCCCCACCCTCCCCCTCGTAATACTTTTTGTATGGAGTTTTTTTTTTATGAATGGTGGGAGCTCAGGTCAAATACCCTGGGCGTCTATAAAAAACCACCATTTCGAGCAGGTGGGAGCTGAAGGCCCAATTCCTAAGCGATTAAAGAATTAAATAACTTTACAGAACCCGTAGCTTCCGGGAATGAAAGCATACCCAGATATGGAGTTACGCTCAAGAAGAATATCACCCATGCGATTGCCCGAGGAGAGAGCCCCTACTGGAGCTGGTCCTGGGACGGTGGACAGAGCGAGCGACCAACGGCTAGATGAAGGAGAGGTGCAACAACGACCCTCTAGTCATCGGACTAAGCCCGTGCCAACAAGGCAAAACAGAAACGGCAGCAGAAGAAATCACCAAGGCAATGCTGCACCTGCTGATGTTGCTGTGGTTGATCGACGTCAATCACTCACGTTAGCAAGCCGCCGACGGCAGCGGATCATGTGGACAAGGGTGACGAATCAATACGTGATCCGTTGCTACTGCGTTTGCACCAGGATGGATATGTCCGGCACACCGGCGATGCTTGAGATGTTCAATGAGAGGTTTCCTTGGTTTGCACCCCAGCTTGACCAGAACAAGTTGTACACACGCCAGAGAACAATTCTTCTTCTTCTTCTTCTTCTTGGCATTACATCCCCACACTGGGACAGAGCCGCCTGGCAGCTTAGTGTTCATTAAGCACTTCCCCAGTTGTTAACTGCGAGGTTTATAAGCCAGGTTACCATTTTTACATTCGTATATCATGAGGCTAACACGATGATACTTTTATGCCCAGGGAGTCGAAATAATTTCCAATCCGAAAATTGCCTACACCGGCACCGGGAATCGAACACAGCCACCCTCAGCATGGTCTTGCTTTGTAGCCATGCGCCTTACCTCACGGCTAAGGAGGGCCCAGGCTAGTTTGGAATGTTGCTGAAATTGTTTATTTCATTTATTTAGTCTACATCTAAACAGATAACACTGAATCAACAATTTGACGCCACAATGCACGGTTCGAGCCCGCATCTTTACATCCTCGAATACGCCCCACGCTCGCCAAGTCGTTTTGCACCATCGTTTTGGTCTGCGCATCTCGCTCGCTGCGCTCCACGCCGTCTCGTACCTGCCGCATCGGAAGCAAACACCATCTTTGCAGGGTTGCTGTCCGGCATTCTTGCAACATGTCCTGCCCATCGTACCCTTCCGGCTTTAGCTACCTTCCGGATACTGGGTTCGCCGTAAAGTTGGGCGAGCTCGTGGTTCATTCTCCGCCGCCACACACCGTCTTCTTACACACCGCCGAAGATGGTCCTAAGCACCCGTCTCTCGAATACTCCGAGTGCTTGCAAGTCATCCTCGAGCATTGTCCATGTTTCTTGTCCGTAGAGGACAACCGGTCTTAATAACGTCTTGTACATGACACATTTGGTGCGGTGGCGAATCTTTTTGACCTCAGTTTCTTCTGGAGCCCATAGTAAGCCCGACTTCCACAGATGATGCGCCTTCGTATTTCACGACTAACATTGTTATCAGCCGTTGGCAAGGATCCGAGGTAGACGAATTCCTCGACCACCTCGAAGGTATCCCCGTCTATCGTAACACTGTTTCCCAGGCGGGCCCTGTGGCGCTCGGCTCCGCCCACAAGCATGTACTTTGTCTTTGACGCATTCACCACCAGTCCAACTTTTGTTGCTTCACGTTTCAGGCGGGTGTATGGTTCTGCCACCTTTGCAAATGTTCGGCCGACAATGTCCATGTCATCCATCAGCTTCATCCGCGAAACAAATAAATTGACTGGATCTGTTGAAAATCGTACCCTAGCTGTTACATCCGGCTCTCCGCATGACACCTTCTAGCGCAATGTTGAACAACAAGTACGAAAGTCCATCACCTTGTGTTAGTCCCCGGCGCGAACTGGAGTGTTCGCCCGAAATCTTCACACAGTTTTGCACACCATCCACCGTTTCTTTTTTCAGTCTGGTAAGCTGTTCTCGTCCATTATTTTCCATATCTCTACGCGGTCTATACTGTCGTATGCCGCCTTGAAATCAACGAACAGATGGTGCGATGGGACTTGGTATTCACGGCATTTTTGAAGGATTTGCCGTACGGTAAAGATCTGGTCCGTTGTCGAGCGGCCGTCAACGAAGCCGGCTTGATAACTTCCCACAAGCTAATTTACTAATGGTGACAGACGACGGAAGATGATCTGAGATATCACTTTGTAGGCGGCATTAAGGATGGTGATCGCTCGAAAGTTCTCACACTCCAGCTTGTCGCATTTCTTGTAGATGGGGCATATAACCCCTTCCTTCTACTCCTCCGGTAGCTGTTCAATTTCTCAGATTCTGACTATCAATTTGTGCAGGCAAGTGGCTAGCTATTCCGGGCCCATCTTGATGAGCTCAGCTCGGATACCATCCTTACCAGCTGCTTTATTGGTCTTTAGCTGTTGGATGGCATCCTTAACTTCCCTGGTTGGCTTCCATCGTCCGCTGAACTGACGTAGTCATCTCCTCCGCTGCCTTGACTTTCACTGCCTGTACTCTCAGCGCCATTCAAATGTTCCTCGTAGTGCTACTTCCACCTTTCGATCACCACACGTTCGTCCGTCAAGATGCTCCCATCCTTATCCCGGCACATTTCGGCTCGAGGCACGAAGCCTTTGCGGGATGCGTTGAGCTTCCGATAGAACTTGCGTGTTTCTTGAGAACGGCACAGCTATTCCATCTCATCGCACTCCGCTTCTTTCAGGCGGCGTTTCCTGAAAAAGGCGGGTCTGATGTCTCCGCTTCCGTCTTTAACGTTCCACATTCTGCCGGGTACCTTGCTGCAGCGCGACCGCCCGCGCTGCTTCCTTCTCCTCCAGAATCTGTCTGCACTCTTCGTCGAACCAATCGATCCGTCGACTTCGTCCCATATACCCGACGTTGTTCTCCGCTGCGTCGTTAATGGCTGCTTTGACTGTATTCCAGCAGTTCTCAAGAATGGCCCCATCGAGCTCACACTCTTCCCGCAACGCTGCCCCGAGATGCTGCGCGTATGCAGTGGCGACATAAAGCTTCAGTCGCTCTAGGTCGTTGTTGAACATTGTTGATGACGGATAGTTTTAGGCGCAGTTTCACCATCACCAGATAGTGGTCAGAGTCGATGTTAGCGCCACGATATGTCCTGACGTCGATAATGTCGGAGAAGTGCCGTCCATCAATCAGAACGTGGTCGATTTGTGATTCTGTATGCAGTGGTGATCTCCAGGTGTACCGATACGTAAGGCTGTGTTGGAAGTAGGTACTGCGAATGACCATATTCTTGAAGGCAGCGAAATCAAAAAGTCGTAGGCAGGGATATGGTGCGGCACGAAACTCTTTGCGTGCAGCACGCGTTGTTGGAAGCAAGCCCGTTCAGATCGAGAGAGGCGAGCAAGTGCGGGCCGTGCTCGGGCCTCTCAAAGAGTCGTGCACAGAGCAGAACTCTAACTGCACTTTTTCGGTTCTGCTTTGGCATGATTTTCAATATTTAAACGGTGATTATTACACGCTTTCGTGTTAGAAAGATGGTTGATCGACGTATTCTTTATTCGATAATATAAATAAATAATACATTTCAATAATTTTTATATCAATTTCTTATATTTATGGATATATGTAAATTGATTAGTAGTCTTCATTTACCTCGAAACAGTGGCGTAGCCAGAAAATTGGTCTGGGGGGAGGGGGGGTTGGGTTTCCGATTTTTTTTTTTCGAAAAAAAATTTGTCCTGAAAATTTTGTCTTTGGGGGGAGTTTTATGTCCAAAACCACCCCCGTGGCTACGCCACTGCCTCGAAAATATTTTAAAATATTCCAACGGAAATACGTTTTTCAAGTTGCCAATAATCTCTTCGTGTGAATAATAATAAATTAACATTTTTAAGATGAAGTTCATTTTTCCTAAATACTTAAAACATACGTAAAAACTACTTCAACGGCAATCATTTTTTTTAGATGTCCCTCGTGCTTTTAAAACACCACGTAATATGAAACCACTTTATTTTCAAAATCTGCCTATACAAATTCGCTTGTAAATAACCCCAATGTATTTTACAATTATTCAGCAGGGTTTCATCATATTTATCCGCTATTTCAACATTGATCATTTTGACGGTTACTAAAATGCTACTGTGTGAAAAAACATTGAGAAAATAATCTACCGGCTATTAATACACATTTTTACAAATGTAAGATATTATTAATGATTTCAAACATACTCTTTCTATCAATGGTCAATGTAATTTGATCAAATTATTTTATAACTATTTACCAACGACACTTCCAAACGCACTTTATGTAGAATGGAATATATTGTCAACAAATAACAATAACTGTAGCAAACAATCTGCATTTATATATCGCACTGCAGTGATTTTAAAACAGAAAACAGAAATTCCTAAATTACATTTATCTCTGACCGCCTAGATGGATTTTTAATTGCAGTCATTTTTGGAATATTTTGTAAGAAGAAACTGCATAAATGAGTTTCAATTATCTGCAAATACGTAACTTTTTAATGTTGTAAAGCAAACAAACAAAACACAATTAAAAATATTTGTCGTTCATTGCTTGGCGGGCATTCAATATCATTTCAATTATCTCGATGAATTCGAAATGCACAATGTGCACTAGCCGTGCTACCCGAAAGGGTAGTGCAGCCTTTGACTCACACGCAGCAGCCTTTGACTCACACGGGGGGCACCTTCGGCTCAATAGCTCGCAAAATTTGAGAGACGCGCACCCGAATGTGGGTGCCGCACGAACATTTTTCGCACCGATCTGAGTATTTAGACAATTCCTGGTCGTAGGCCGTTTACGTTCGTCAGCCGGTGAGCGCTGAACTTCCCAATAGTCGGTCTAAACTCCTCCTCTTGGCCAACCTGAGCGTTCAAATCTCCTATGATGATTTTGACGTCGTGGCTTGGGCAGCTGTCGTACTCACGTTCCAGCTGCGCGTAGAATGCGTCCTTATCATCATCAGTACTTCCGGAGTGTGGGCCATGGACGTTGGTTATGCTGAAGTTGAAGAACCGGCATTTGATCCTCAACCTGCACATTCTTTCATTGATCGGCCACCACACGATCACGCGCCTTTGCATATCGCCCATCACTATGAAAGCTGTTCCCAGCTCGTGTGTGTTGCCGCAGCTCTGGTAGATGGTATGATTACCTTTAAACGTTCGCACCATTGATCCCTTCCAACAAACCTCCTGCAGCGCTACGATGCCGAATCCACGATCCTTAAGCACATCGGCGAGTATGCGTGTGTTCCCGATGAAGTTGAGAGATTTGCAGTTCCACGAACCGAGTTTCCAATCGCTAGTCCCTTTTCGTCGCAGTGGTCTTCGCCGATGGTTCCGGTCCGTACTCTCTTGTTGATTGTTCGTTGCGTATGTTTTTTAAAGGCTGGCTTGCAGGGCCTGACACCAAACCCTCTAAATTTCGGGAGGACCATTCTTCCTTATTCCCGGTGGAGCATGGTGCACAGTTTCACTTAGAGTCCCTCACTGGCACTCGGACGATGATCAGCTGCTGAAATTGTGAAACCCACAGAACTCACCGAGGCGAACATAACTGAGATCCTCGACACCCATGTACAGCGGTTGAGCGCTCTTGTTAAACGACCTCGACGTTATGGAGAATGTTCGAAGAGGAAGGAGCAAAATGGAATGTTCAACATCAACGAAAGGGAGTTCTACAACCACATCCGAAACGAAAAAGCCGACTTTGGCGAGGGCCTTCCGGAGATTCGAGAAGTCACGTAGTTTTGGTCCAATCTATGGAAGAACCTCGTCATACACAACGGCAATGGGGTGTGGATGGCAGAAGAAGAGCGATATTGTGGTAGAATTGGAGACATGACCGCTATCAACGTGACCGCCCAAAACATACGTGAGGCTACCCGGTATATCAGGAATTGGGCTGCACCAGGACCCGATTTTGTGCATAATTTCTGGTATAAAAAACTCACAACGGTTCACGGGCGGATGGCGGAATGCTTCAATACGGTACTAGGTAACCCCGGGCACCTACCGGAATTCATCTCTAGGGTGTCACTTATCTTCTGCCGAAGGATCGAAACACTTTGAACCCAGCCAAGAACAGGCCAATAACGTGCCTTTCGAGTCTGTACAAAGTGCTGTCATTGGTAATAGCGAGGAGGGTGCAGAACCATTGCGACGTCATCAACCTGATGACCGAGGAACAGAAAGGTTGTCGACGCAACACACGAGGCTGCAAGGATCAGGTCATCATTGATGCAGTCGTTGTTGGGCAAGCCACTCAGAAGCAAAGAAACTTGAGCATGGCGTATATCGACTATAAAAAGGCATACGACTCAGTACATCACTCGTACCTCCTTAAGGTACTGCAGTTGTATAAGATAGACGGTAGCGTCATCAGGCTAATGCAGCACGCTATGGGGATTACCGCAGCACATCCCTACACATTTCCGTTGGAGAAAAGGTGTTACGATCCAGGACTCTCAGCATCAGGAGGGGCATATCCCAAGGCGATACCTTTAGTCCTCTATGGTTTTGCCTTGCTATGAACTCTCTTAGCAGAGCACTAAACCAACACAACTATGGCTATCATTTGAAGAGTGGGGAAAGGAGTACAAACATTACCCGCACCATTTTTATAGATGATTTGAAGCTGTTTGCGGAATCTGTGGAGAAGCTGCACCAATTTCTGCGGCTTGTAACGGTATTCAGCAACGACATCCGGATGGAGTTTGGTATCGATAAATGTCGATCCATACATCTACACTGGGAAGCAGGGACCATGTCCAAGGGCTTGACGACCCCTCCCCAGCCGTCTGTGAGTCAGGGGGTTCTGCCTAGGAGGTGGTGGGGTTAACAGGGGGCGCTGTTAATTCCCTCCCAAAAACCACATATCCGCAAGCAAACCTTATCAAGCGACCGTGTGCCGCTTAAAGCATACAAGCCCCTAACCCCGAATCCCAAGGTGTCAGGCGACCCGTGCCGAAGGGATGAATGGCCTGGGGGGTGAAACAATTAGCCAGGTCGTTAACGGAGCCTGTGGAGGTTCCACAGAGTGAGGGCTGCTTCGGCGGCAAGCGGGTGGCAGTGGGTGGTACCCACACACCCCAAGTGGTGCACATGTGGTGCAAGCGAATGGGAGTTGGGGGTATTACTCGTAATACCCCCACAGAATGAGGGACCGAGTGTATGGGTGAGCACACAAGTAAGTCTCGCATGGTACGCATGGTCGGTAGTGTTAGAATGACTGAAGTCTGGTGAGGCCTGGCAGGAGTGTCGGGGGGCAGATACCTCTGCGGCACCTCAGAGGTAGGGGACACGAAAGTCTCGCTGCGTCTGGCAGGAGTGTCGGGGGGTTGATGCTTCTGCGGCACCTCAGAAATCGGAGACATGTAAGGTAGTGGTGCGACCCCGTTCCAGGATGGGGAGACCACCACATTGGCTGAGGACTACCTGGGATTCGAAATGTCAATGGGTGGGTGCTACCGGCATAGTACCTAACGGTGACCTATTGGCAGTATCAAAGCCTGGGTAGGTGAGTGTTAGGCACGTCTGACGTGCCGGGTGTTCCACGCCCAAACGATGCACAGGAGGTGCACAGAGTGGATAAAATGGGAGATGGGGGTATTACAACCCCCACTGAGTGAGTGACTGAATGTCAAAGAGAGTGGTGCACAAGTGGTGCAAGCGATTGGGACTGAATGTATGAGCGAGCACACAAGTTAGACTCGCATGGTACGTATGGTCAGAGTGGCTGCTTAGGCAGTAGTGTGATCCGGCTGTCAGGGACGGAATGAGTGAAGTCTCGCTAGGCCTGGCAGGAGTGTCGGGGGGCAGATACCTCTGCGGCACCTCAGAAGTAGGGGACACGAAAGTCTCGCTATGACTGGCAGGAGTGTCGGGGGGTTGATGCCTCTGCGGCACCTCAGAAATAGGAGACATGAAAGGGTCTGCCTCGTAGCTGAGGTAGGAGCGGCATAGGAGCCACCAACCTAGGGTCGCCTCCGGCTTGGTAGACAAGTGGTGCCATTCTGTTGCAGGACGGGGTGAGCACCATACTGAATGAGGACTGTCTATGTTGTGAGATGGCGGCATTGGGGTACCCCCTGCAGGGTGCCTGATCTTCCCTTGCAGTCATTCAAGCGGCATAGGCAGGTGAGTGTTGGGGCACATGTGGTGCCAGTATGTCTTGTGCAAATGTGTTGCATGGGGAGTGTCGAGGAGTTGAGGCGCATACGTGCACTTGTGTACGTCATGGAGGGGGCGCAATGCCCAATAGTCATCCCCCGAAGTATTGCTTAATTGCGGGCGGGGGAATGACTGGAGAGGAAGGAGTTGGTTTTAGTGGGTCGGGAGTGGTGATCCCATCCCCACACTACCTGGGTTCGCCTCCCCAGGTGTCTGTTTGCAGATTTCCATTACCTTCGTTAAAAAAAAAAAAAAAAAAAAAAAAAAAAAAAAACACTGGGAAGAGGGGTCCTGTAGCGTAGTTGGCTACACGTTCGCCTTACAAGCGGATGGTCATGGGTTCGATTCCCAGCCCCTCCACCAAACCCTTGTCAGTCGCCGGATCCGCAGCCTATACGGTAGCGTTTGGGGTACACGCCATACCGTCACGGCTGCCTGATGACGACTGACAACTTGTTTTTCTCGGAGGCATTCCTCCAATGTTACCCGGACACTGAAGAAAATGGACGTATGATTTTCAATCAAACGCCTTATGAAAATTTGCCACAAGGAATCGGTATGAATTTCAATATGTTGCCTTATGAATGATGATTTTCATTTGAAAAAAGTGAAGTGCGGCAGAATGGGTTCGAACCATGGACGTCGGGGTCAGGAGGCCGGTATGTAGACCACACGCACATCAACGCTTGATTACTCGGGAAGATAACTGCGTATAAGAATCACTGTTGGTGGAATAATCGGTCGAATATTCATAAGGCGCCAGTTATGAATTTCAATAGTTCAGTTCGCTGAGTGGATAAATGGCAACCGAACAATGCAACGATTATTGGATACACGACATGGACAAACGGACACAATGGACTCACGATGAAGATGGACTGGCAACGATAACAATAAATGAGTAATGAAAATCTAAAAATAGATTCTGTGTGGATTCTGTATAGCAAAATACCACAGTAGATCTTGGTACAGTAGCGGTTAAGTAACACAGTGTGCATATCAAATAAAGAAAGAAATAAAAAAAATCTACACCGGGATCACCTGGTGGATGCCGAAAGTTTCCGCATCAACGAACAGGAGGAGATTCAAAACACGGTTGAAGGCGAAACGTTCAAATTCCTGGGTTTCCTGCAACTGAAAGGAATTCGTCATACGATGATCAAGAAAGAGCTGCAAGAAAAGTTCTTCCATCGTGTCAACGGTATTTTGAAGAGCCTCTTGCCGGCCGGCAACAAGGTGAAGGCGATAAACATACAGTTTCGGAGTGGTGAAGTGGGCCAAGACTGACTTGGAGGCGTTAGAACGAGCAGTATGAGTGGCGTTGACCCAGCAACGCATGCGCCATCCAAAATCGTCCTACGTACAGTAGGAGGAAGCGGCGTTACCGAAATACAGACACTATGTGTTTCACAGATCTAGCAGTTGCGAAGATACTTCGTGGAAAGCCAGAACCGCCACGAAATCTATCGCGCTGTGTGTGAAGCTGACCACGGATTCAGTGCCCTGCATCTGACGCAGGAGGACTATCAGCTGAATTGCGACATCAAATCTGTCGACGAGATGATCGCATCGTGGAAGCAGAAGGAGTTGCATGGGATGCACCCCCATCAACTGGAGCTGGAATATATCGACAAATCGGCGTCGAATACGTGGCTGGTGCGGGGTGAACTCTTCTCAGAAACAGAAGGATTCATGTTAGCCATCCAGGACCAGGTAATTGCAACAAAGAACTACCGGCACTAAATATTTTTCATTTTCCTTTTGCAGCGTTTGGTGGGGCAATGTGAGCGCAAATCAATCAAAGGCCGATAATAGAGAGGGTAATGGCAGAAGAGTCCTTGCAGACCACTTGAACGCAATGGGGTAGGATAAGGATGGGGTGAAGTGAGGTTCGGATTTGGAATCGACTCGACACTAATGCAAAATGTAATTGAATGCAGTCAATGCTAGTCAATGATCAAAGGCTAAAGTGATAATTTCAAAAATTCTAGTGCAACGTTTTTTTTAGTTTTTGCAAGGAATGTTTAAAATGCAATGTCTTCTTCTTTTGCCTTGGAAGCAGCTGATATGGTTTGAAAGGTTTATTTGTTAGCTTTTTGTGACCACATTGAAAATATAAAAAAATATTGCGTATTAGTGTTCTATTTTATAATTTTTATTTTTGCAGAATGAAAATTAATTAACTTTCTTTGTTCTGGGTGTAGGTTATTATAGACACTCTAGGTTCCATAGACGAGCGCAGGCACGGTTGGGTTATTTCGATAGTGTGTTTTTCCACTTTTTCACAGTGTACCACGCGAATTTGACGTCACACGCTGCGTTGCTTGGGTTGCAATAGTGACGTCATGCTCGTTTGGCTACACTAACTGACAGTACGTTTGGCTACACTCGCCTTCGCCTCAGCTCGGCTATGGAACCTATAGTGTCTATATAGGTTATGCGTTCGTCAAATCATTTTGTTTACCTAAGTCATTCAATGTTCTTAACCCGTTTCGGTCTGACCTTGAAATCAAAATTGAAATAACCCGTGTAGGCTCATTTTTCGTCCGATTGCCATGAAATTTTCAGGGAAGAAGCGTCATCATGTCTATTTTTTGGTACAAGACTTGATTTGAACATGGTGCCAATCCGGCCGGATTTATTAAGGGGGGGTCCTGGGTCAGATGCAGTCAAAAACGGGTCATTTTTTTAAAACCATTGATAAATGAACGAAAGTGACCAGAATGCTGATGCAAACGAGGTCAATCATCATTGACCAGCATCAGAAGTTAGTTTTGATACATTTGAATCACCAGAACATGGTTCCGGATGTTCCGGGAACCTGGTTCCCTGGGGTATCCCTGGGGTGGTGGACACTTTTCAAGTGGACACAACCCAGTCTTGCGACATATCAAACCTCATGGTTTTGCAAGAGAATCCTAATAGATGAGTTTTTGGGACGTTTTGGACACATTGGCCACATCCGGAAGTGTTCCCGGGAGCCTGGTTCCCTCAAGGAAGTGGACAAATCTCGATTAGCACCGAAACCCATCTTGCGACATATCAAACTCCATGATTTTGAAATACAAGCTCAATAGATGAGTTTTTGAGAGGTTTTGGACACAGTGGCCACGTTCGGAAGTGTTCCCGGGAACCTGGTTCCCTCAGGGAAGTGGACAAATTTTGATTAGCACCGAAACCCATCTTGCGACATATCAAACTCCATGATTTTGGAAGACAAGCTCAATAGATGTTTTTTTAGAGATTTTGGACACATTGGCCACGTTCGGAAGTGTTCCCGGGAACCTGGTTCCCTCAAGAAAGTGGACAAATTTCGATTAGCACCGAAACCCATCTTGCGACATATCAAACTCCATGATTTTGAAAGACAAGCTCAATATATGAGTTTTTGTGAGATTTTGGACACATTGGCCACATTCAAAATGTTCCCAGAAGCCTGGTTCCCTCAAGAAATTGGACAAATCCCGCCTAGCACCAAAACTCATCTTTTGACATGTCAAACTCCATAATTTTGTAAGACAAGCTCAATAGATGAATTTTTGAGAAATCCGGAAGTGTTCCCGGGAGCCTGGTTCCCTCAGGGAAGCGAACAAATTTAGATTACCGCCGGAACCCATCTTGCGGCATGCCAAACTCCATGATTTTGAAAGACAAGCTCAATAGATGAATTTTTGAGAGATTTTGGACACATTGGCCAGATCTGCAAGTGTTCCCAGGAACCTGGTTCCCTCAAGGATTTCGATTAGCACCGAAACCCATCTTGCGACAACCAAACTCCATGATTTTGAAAGACAAGCCCAATAGATGTTTTTTTAGAGATTTTGGACACATTGGTCACGTCCGGAAGTGTTTCCGGGAAATTGGTTCCCTCAAGAAAGTGGACAAATCTTGCCTAGCACCAAAACCCATCTTGCGATATACCAAACTCCATGATTTTGAAAAACAAGCTCAATACATAAATTTTTGAGAGATTTTGGACACACTGGCCATGTCCGGGAGCGTTCCCGGGAGTCTGTTTCTCTCAGCGAAGCGGTCAAATTTTGATTGGCTCCAACACCCATCTTGCGACATATCAAACTTTATTATTTTGCTTGACTTTCAAAATCATGGAGTATGTTACGTCACAAGATGAGTTTCGGTACTAATCTAAATTTGTTTACTTCCTTGAGGGAATCAGGTTAACAAGAACACTTCCGGCCGTAGCCAATGTGTCAAAAATCTCAAAAAAGAAAAAAATTCATGTATTCGATTTGTCTTTCAAAATCATGAAGTTTGATATGTCGCAAGATGGGTTTCGGTGCTAATCGAAATTTGTCCGCTTCTCTGAGGGAACTAGGCTTTTGGGAACACTTACGGACGAGGCCAATGTGTCCAAAACCTCTCAAAAAATCATGTGTTGTGCGTGTCTTTCAAAATCATGGAGTTTGATATGTCGCAAGGTGAGTTTTGGTGCTAATCAAAATTTGTCCACTTCTTTGAGGGAACCAGGCTCCCGGGAACACTTCCGGATGTGGCCAATGTGTCCAAAACCTCTCAGAAGCTCATTAATTGAGCTTGTCTTTCAAAATCATGGAGTTTGGCATACCGCAAGATGGGTTCCGGCGCTAATCTAAATATGTTCGCTTCCCTGAGGGAACCAGGCTCCCGGGAACACTTCCGGAAGTGGCCGATGTGTCCAAAATCTCTCAAAAATTCATCTATTGAGCTTGTCTTCAAAAATTATGGAGTTTGACATGTCGCAAGATGAGTTTTGGTGGTAGGCGGGATTTGTTCAATTTCTTGAGGGAACCAGGCTCCTGGGAACATTTTCGGATGTGGCCAATGTGTCCAAAATCTCTCAAAAACCCATCTATTGAGCTTGTCTTTCAAAACCATGGAGTTTGATGTGTCGCAAGATGGGTTTTGGTGCTAATTTTTCCACTTCCTTGAGGGAACCAGGTTCCCGGGAACACTCCCGGACGTGGCCAATGTGTCCAAAATCTCTCAAAAACCCATTTATTGAGCTTGTCTTTCAAAACCATGGAGTTTGATGTGTCGTAAGATGGGTTTCGGTGCTTATCGAAATTTGTCCGCTTCCCTAAGGGAACCAGGCTCCCGGGAACACTTCCAAAGTGGCCAATGTGTCCAAAATCTTGCAAAAACTCATCTGTTGATTTTGTCTTCCAAAATCATGGAGTTTGATATGTCGCAAGATGGGTTTCGGTGCTAATCGAAATTTGTCCACTTTCTTGAGGGAACCAGGTTCCCGGGAACACTTCCGAACGTGGCCAATGTGTCCAAAATCTCTAAAAAAACATCTATTGAGCTTGTCTTCCAAAATCATGGAGTTTGATATGTCGCAAGATGGGTTTCGGTGCTAATCAAAATTTGTCCACTTCCCTGAGGGAACCAGGTTCCCGGGAACACTTCCGAACGTGGCCGCTGTGTCCAAAACCTCTCAAAAACTCATCTATTTAGCTTGTATTTCAAAATCATGGAGTTTGATATGTCGCAAGATAGGTTTCGGTGCTAATCGAGATTCGTCCACTTCCTTGAGGGAACCAAGCTCCCGGGAACACTTCCGGATGTGGCCAATGTGTCCAAAACGTCCCAAAAACTCATCTATTAGGATTCTCTTGCAAAACCATGAAGTTTGATATGTCGCAAGACTGGGTTGTGTCCACTTGAAAAGTGTCCACCACCCCAGGGATACCCCAGGGAACCAGGTTCCCGGACCATCCGGAACCATGTTCTGGTGATTCAAATGTATCAAAACTAACTTCTGATGCTGGTCAATGATGATTGACCTCGTTTGCATCAGCATTCTGGTCACTTTCGTTCATTTATCAATGGTTTTAAAAAAATGACCCGTTTTTGACTGCATCTGACCCAGGACCCCCCCTTAATAAATCCGGCCGGATTGGCACCATGTTCAAATCAAGTCTTGTACCAAAAAATAGACATGATGACGCTTCTTCCCTGAAAATTTCATGGCAATCGGACGAAAAATGAGCCTACACGGGTTATTTCAATTTTGATTTCTAGGTCAGACCGAAACGGGTTAAGCTGTGTCGACACTACAAACTCAATGTAAGATATATCATGTAAAAGCGGAAACTGTTAAAGAATTTAGTTTGTTCTATTATAATTTGTTTTGTCAAGGTTGCCTATAACTTTGAACTGTTCTAACAAGTAGCTTTATCGTTGATTAATTACGGTGATTATCTATTAAGTTCTCATCAAGGTCAGCTATGGGATTCACTTTTCGATGGCAACTAAAGCTTCATCACGCCTATTGCCTATCTATTTGTAAAAATGATCGAGAATGAAGCCGTTATAAGATTGTTCATATACCATCATTGTAATGTGTGGTATTATTTATTATTACTCTTCGAAGTGAGGCATAACAAAATAAAACTGGCACCACGTTCCTAGTTTTGAAAAAAACTATTACTCAGTGAATTCAGCAGTCGATTGCCTATGAATGTCTTGAATACTTTGTTTTTCAATATTGCCTGGCTAGTTAAATTTAAGCGGGGCTACGGCTCAGCGTCACAGGGAACGCATCAGAAAAGTATTGCCGAACTGAAGAGAAATCCCATCATTATCACTGATGAAAAAGGCCTCTGCCTGGTCTGACTGCACTACCATTCAAAGCTCCAAGACACGATGTCCGTTGGATCACACGCACAAGCGTTAAATCAGTGCGCCATTGCCAGATATGTGACGCGGCACCAAAAAAATAGTCTACATGTGATACCACCACGACAGGATACGTCTTTGGTTGCCATATCAGTGCTAATGGCGTAAGCCCACCCATCGCGGCAAGATCACATATCCTAGGGGAGGGTCTATTGGTACTATATATTGCACAAAAACGTGGAGGACCCCTGCAGGAAGTGGAATTCAGTAGGAGAGACGATCGAGCATATCGTGTCCGAGTGTTAAGCCTTAGCTGATTCAACCTATCTCGGTCGCCATAACGAAGTAGCCAAGATTGTGCACCAATAGCTTGCTTTAAAACACAACTTGGTTAACCAGTTAACCTACTACAAATATGTGCCTGTCCCGGTCCTGGAAAATAGTTTCGTGAAGCTGTACTGGAATCGCGAGATCATAACGGATGTCCTCATGCCAATCGACCCGATATTGTGGTCTGTCCAAACAACATTCTCCAACAAGATAACGAAGTACCATGACTTGGCGGAGGAGTTGAAGCAGATGTGGCACCCCAGATGTGAAATCTCTTCTGAGATCCTTAGGAGAGCTGGAACTATCTCATAACCTCCATAGCACTCAAAAGACAGTGATTCTTGGAACTTTTTTGAGCTTATTGACAAGTTTCATCATGTAAAAGTTATATGATCTTTAAGAGGATGCTCCACATATGCATCAACGTGAAAACCGCATTAAAATTCAATTCAAACATGAAAATACACTTGAAAATGTAAATTTTCGCTGCATAGGCAAAATTATTATAAGATTTGAAGTTTATAAATAAGGTTTTGACTTAAAACTGATTAAAATACAGGTCAAAAATACACCACAATCAAAATATATATTAAAATTGAATATTGTGCACACATGTTTGTATTGATACAAATCTGAATTTATCATAAAACTTTTTTTTCCCAAAACCGGTCTCTATGGGGCAATATGGGCATACCTGCACAGAGCAAGATATCAGGCCTTAAAATGCGTTCAAATTTCAGTAGTCAAATACAAGAATATTATCATATATGTAAGATTCATTACGGAAAAATTACAACAGCGCATTACTGCGATTGAAACAGAAAAAATGACCATTGACCAATTGAAATGTGGCTGTTCAAACGGTGAAGAGTGACAAATCGGTTCAGTCCGCTGTTGTGCGGTTTTTTTTTTAATTTTATTTGGTATGGAATACTCACAACTGTTGTAGGAATATCATATTCTTCCATATTACGATACTTTTTTCGCCTAAATAAAGGTTTTGAATGGGTGACCCATACTGCCCCAAATGGTGGCTCATATTGCCCCGTATAGTCGGGAACACACATTGAAATCAATACATTTTCAAAAGTGCATTCCAACAATTTCCAAACGCATTTTTCGTCATTCATCGACGTAATATGAAAGGTAACATTCTCTAGTATAAGTCAACTACATTTAAACGATGTTTTTTTTGAGTTTTTCGGCGCTTTTCGGAACGATTTCCTTAGGTGGTCCATATTGCCCCGATCACCCCTATAGCTTTGGTGTAAAAAGCGTTTTTCGCGTAAATCTGTATCCTGGACCTTAATGAAGTGACGGGTATGAAAAATCAGCCTCTGCTTGTAATGCGCTTTTTGATATAGCCTTCTGTAGTGTACTAGGTCCCTTATTTGTAGAGAATATACTTACTTTTCTGAACTTCTAACTCGTCTTCCTCCAAAAGTTCAATTTTCGTTTTTTTAGAATGGAGTTCCTCTTTAGATACATCAGACGATTCTTTGATTTCTTTCAATTCTAAGTTGACAGTTTTGAAACTAGCCACAGTTTCCATTTTTTCAGCTACTGCAGACATATTCTTTTTCGGAGAGAGCTTATGTTCCTTTCCCCTGCTTTTAGATTTGGGTGATATATCCTTATTAGCCATGGTGTCATGTTCTTTAGCAACGAGGATATCTGTGCTTCCCGACACGTTAATCATCTTGTCAATCTGTTCATCAGCAACGCTGATTGCTTTCAATTCAGAATCAATCATTGATAATAACTGAGTATCGTCATAAAACGGCTGACCTGAATCTGTGTGGCGCTCATATATTTTAGAACGCAATAAATCTCTCAACGATGGTAATAAGTTTGGAGGATTTTTATAGTGAAACTCTACCACCGGAGGGATTTCCACACGATCACGGATCTTTGTCTTTTGTCTGATACGGAATGGTGGATTACGGCGATGAACTTTACGGAAAAATTCGTTTTTAACTGTATCATGATCCATATTAACATTAAATTGGTTCCAAAGTTTTATGCGCTCACAAGCTGAAACAGAATTCACCAGTTTCCAATCCTGAAATAAAAAAAATGTTCTGAACTGTCCAAATAATGAAATAAAAAAAGTGCAGTCGGAAGTGAGCAGACTGAAATATAGACACTATAGATAGTAGAATCTATAGATGAGCGAAAGCACGGCTGAGTCGGCAGTTTTGCCCGTGCGCACGCGCATATGACGTCACAGCCCTTAACGTTTCCATTGAAATCGTGACGTCATGCTCGTTTGGAGACACGTTTGACAATTCGTTTGGAGACAGAGGATTTATCTTCGTTCATCTATATATTCCACTATCTATAATAGACACTATTTATTATAGATAGTAGAATCTATAGATAAACGAAAGCATGACTGAGTCGATTTTTTTGCCCGTCCACACGCGCATATGACGTCACAGCCCTTAACGTTTCCATTGAAATCGTGACGTCATGCTCGTTTGGAGACACGTTTAACAGTTCGTTTGGAGACAGAGGATTTATCTTCGCTCATCTATATATTCCACTATCTACACTATTTATTAAGTTCCATAGACGAGCGGAGACAATGTTTAGTGAGTAATTTCGATTTAGTGTGTTTTTCCGTTTTTTTTTCGCCGTGCGCCACGTGAATTTGACGTCACACGCTCTGTTGGCTCGATTGCAATCGAAACGTCATGCTCTTTTGGCTACACTGAGGCGTCCAAGCACTCGTAAGCAGAATATCAACAAAAGGCAGAATATAAGTATGTCATCAGCCTGACAGTTCGTTTGGCTACACTCGCCTTCGCCTCAGATCGTCTATGGAATCTACAGTGTCTATAGGTTGAAGTCGCCCAACATTTTTCTCATCATGCTGGTTCTTTTTTTTTCAACAAATGGAAACGAGCGGGATGGAAATAACTTGGGGAGCGTCCACAAATTACGTAACGCTTAGAGGGGGAGGGGGTTTAGCAAAGTGAACATCCATATATGGATAATTGTGTATACACAATTTTCAGATGTTCATTCAAAAAGTGTGACACAGGGGGGGGTTCAAAATGTTTAATGTTTGCGTTACGTAATTAATGGATCTTCCCTTAGAGCGAATTCAAGCTGCTTATTAAACAGAACTCATACTTACAATAAACTGCTCCACATGATTAGGGCACATCCACATAGAGGACGGCAGGGCCGTCAGGGGCGGATCAAGACAATCCTGATGGAAAAATAAATCGCAATAATCACAAGCAATCAAAGGTGCTCTGCGACATGATTTACCACATGCGTGGCATGTTTTGGCTGGTAGCGGTACTAACCCTTGGCCATCTAGCTCATAGGTTTTCCGACCCCTGGGGCCTCTTTTTGAAACTCCGTTTTTCAAAGAGCAATCTTGTTTCTCCGTTCCGGGAAAAGGAAAATGAACATTTATCTCACGGGGTAATTCAAACTGTCGCGGGTTCAAAATGCGAGCGGCTCGGATCAGCTGATCGAAGGGTTTCATCTGTGCACTATCGTTATGATCTTTAATGCGATTTGCGCAATCGAAAATGTCTTCTTTTGGTAAGAATAACTTCTCGGCTGGAATACTGGACGCTGAATTCTTTCGTGAGTTGCTCCGATTACGCATCTTTTTAATTCTGACTACCTGTGATCCGTCGTTTGGAGTTGTTTCTTCACGATCGCGATCTTCTGATTGTGATTCGGATTTGATAAGTTTCAGATCGGGTTTCAGAACTTTTAAGGCTGGGTTCACATCGGTCGCTTTACAAGTGTGGCATATCCATAGCCCATTCGGAATGTCCGATTCTTCTAAGGGAGGATCACTGGAAAATATTTTAGAAATAAGAAAATTAGTTTATATTTGTTTGTATGGTAAGCATATAAATTATAAACTACATATCATTATTGTATATAGCTCATAAATGGGTAGTTTTGTACACATTTCTAGTTGAATTTTTCAAAGATTTGATAAAATATTTATTCTATGGTATAGGGTAAAGTGCCCAATAGTGGACCCCCAACCAATAGTGGACCCTCCAGCCATTTTTGCATTATTACAGCATAATGTAAACATTTTGCAATGAAATTCCATCGGGAGAACCTACCTTACAGTCCTATGATTTGATTACATGGATTGGAAATACTATGGAAGGTAAAATTAGATGATTTTTTTACAATTCTATGAAAAATAAACACGAGAGTGTCCATTAAAGGAATATTTTGGGGGGTCCATAATAGGGAAGAAGAACGTCCCGAAACGGAACATAAAAATCAAATGAAGTGTCGACTATAGGGAAGCAATTTTCTATTATGGACCCCCAGAGGGTCTACTATAGGGCGAATTCAGTCAGACTTTAAAATGTTAATTTCAACGAATGACGTCGTGTATTTGAGTGTTTTATGTATGTATCGTGAAGAGCAGACGCAGAGCGTGGTATTAGATATCAAGCAGAATTAATATGTTGAAAATTTCTACACGTTATGACAAGAAGCGCAAAATTCCGCTACTAAGGGGTCCACTATTGAGCATTTTACTTTTTTTTTCTCTGGCTGTCAACTGGCTCGACCTATCGGTCCATAAGCCAATTCTTTTGAGTAAAATCAGCAGTGATTTAAATCGTTCGCCCCGTGTCAAAAAAATAAAACTGGTATAACGCTCCGTCACAGACAAACAGACATAACACATTGAACATTTACTCATCAAATTTATCGTCGTTCAAACACTAACGACATCTGTTGATTTCAGTTAGTTGGGCAAATCATGAACCAGATGGCGGTACCCAACTAACAATTTTGGTTCTAAAAGCTTCAACTTCTAGCCTTTGGCTGTATAATATTTGAATAAAAGCAGCACATGCTGAATAAAAGAAAAGCCTCCGCAAATAATTCCCTAAACTTCAACTCGACTATTACACAAATATCTATCAGCTAGTCAGTTGGTGCCGAATATATTTCATCTTTTATCGTTTATACAGCTTTCATATAGTCATAAAACAGCTCTGTCTGAATTAGCAACAAAGCTTATCGGTTAAGAGCTCATGTATGTAACTGAGTTGCTTGTTAGCAACTTCCCATATTACGGTGAGTAGCATTCACAATGAAAACGTTTTCGCTGTTGTTATAGCACTAACAATATAGCGTAATGGCGCTAGAAATGAACTAACGAAGCATTTAGGCAACTTCTGTATCTTTGAAGATTATACAACGTTTAAATAAACCTTATACTGCTTCTTTTATTAGCTTATCAGTATGGAACGTCAAAACCGCAATGTTTACATTTGAGTTTTGTTGCCGGAGCTGTGTATGAGCTATTAATTTCTGTAATGCAGCTACAAAGGTATTCACCTGCTCTTATAGCAACTGACAAAGCGCTGTCATTAATGCTAGCAGATAGTGTAAGAAAACAAGCCATTTAGAAGCGATATTTCTTTTGACGGCTACTGTTAAACGATTAGCAGCAGAGTAGCATCTATACAGATCGAGAAAATGTTGCCTAAAAACAATTTCAGTGATTGATGATGCATAAAAGTTATCCAACATAACATGCTGATAGATGTTTGAATAATGGTTGAAATAATGCTGAAAGCAGCATGTAGGCCTCTTTCTAACGTTTATACAGCATGAATCTGAAAATAGCGTTAGTAAAACAACCTATAGGGTATGCGAAGAAGCACATCCATAATTTCCTTTGTTATTTACATATGTTAAAGTGACGGTGATGACAGAGCAGCGGCCATTGAATCAGGAGATCAGGAGTTCGAATCTAGGTAGCAACAAAATTGATATTTGAGTTTTCACAAAAAAAACATTAAATAAACTCCGAAATTTACTCTCCTCTCAAATAATATTTAATAAAATTGAATTCAGTGGCTGTATAAAACTTATTTAACAGATTCAAAAAATCTGAATAAGCGTCATTGAAGCGAATTATATTACTAAATGGTTTAGTAAGGATTGAGAAAAAATTGTGTAACAAGCTGTAAAGTAGTTGTGCAGGCACGTCAAAAACAGCTGAATAGATTCGCCAGATTTGCTGGTAAAAGCATTGAATAGAAGTTGTTGATCATATGTATAGCACACATAATCAGCTTGAAGCCGTATAGATGAGTTGAAATAACATTTACATTGACATTAAATGTTAGTTGGGTAGTGAGCAAATGTCAAACTCGAGCAAATCCGATGCGCGCGCCACAAGTGATCGATTGGCCAACTAACGATAATTTAAATTGACCAGTAAATCAGTGAACGATGGAAATTTGACGAGTGTTATGTCTGTTTGTCTGTGGCTCCGTTGTATTTTCTGCAGATTTGAACCACGAATGAATAACGAGATTCTACTATTTTTCTATTGTTTTGGTGTATGAACCGTATGAACGTGTCATTTTATCTACGGATCAATCTACTTTGCAGTTACGGCGCCTTTCTTGGCAGCAACATAATGATTTCATTTATTTGAAAATTTGAAAAACATGAATAGAACACTGCTGGGGAAACCAACGAGTTTGTTCTATTTTGCTCCAGATTCAAAATAGAATTGAAATTGAATTCACCAGTGATACAAATCGTCGATTTAGACCAAACTTTGGACCAATGTATACCAGTTTTCACGGCACGATAAATGCTGGGTAAAGCGTACCATTGGTACTTCGCGTACTTGAAGGAATAAAATAGACTCCATCTCGCGGTCCTTAGGACGTTTTCACCGCTGGTCTATTTTTTTGTTCTAATTTTATAATAGTTTCAAAAATATAGACCGCCAAAAGTAGACCAAATGTTTGCCATTTTCACCGGTAGCGTTTCAAATAGGGGGAAAGACGGCTTTGGCAGGTTTTGTTCTATTATTGTCAGGGGGGGTTTTGTCGACCAAATTTTATGAAATTTTTCCACAATATTCTTTGATATGCAAAGAATTTTTAGGCCAAATTTGAACATAATCAGTCATAAATAAAAACCCCTGACAATAATAGAACAAAACCTGCCAAAGCCGTCTTTCCCCCTAGTTTGTTTTCATTGTTTGTTAATGTTATGATCGTTGTTTTGGTTTTGATTCGTACAGGAAAACGAATTTCTAGCAAGAACATTTTCTAGTTTGTTCTAGTTGTTAGTTCTACATTTTGTGGTTCTAGTGCTCTTCGAACTCTGGAATAGTCCGTGGAGGATGTTTTCAGTGGGCCGCCAGAACAATTTTCCATCTTAAGGAAGCTATCAAGGAATCGCCAATGCACCGGCCAAGGAAAGAATCATTCCATCCGAGGCCCAACGGTTGCCATCCATTGGCATTTATTTGATCATTCAGCCGACAAACAGTTGCCTGCCTGTATCGAACCGGAACCCTGTGGCAACCGCCGCTACAACACCTCGCAATCATCCGTCCGTAATCCTATCTCTGTATTGGCGTGAGAACAGACCTCGACCCGAACTCAGTATTGAACACTTGATTTAATTAATGATGATGGTTCTTCCTGCAGTTCCTCCAGGGGTTCTTTTAGGAATTTCTCCATGGATTTTTCCTGAAGTTCCTCTAGGAATTCTGCTTGGAGTTCCTCTAGGCATTCTTCTTGGAATTGCTCCTGGGATTCTTCTTGGAGTTTCTGCAGGGGTTCTTCCTGGAGTTGCTCCAGGGGTTCTTCTTGAAGTTCCTCCAGAGATTCTTTCTCAAGTTCCCCCAGGAATTCTTACTGAAGATCCTCCAGAGGTTCTTCTTGGAGTTCCTTTAGATATTTTTGAAGTGTTTTCAGATATTCTTCTCGGAGTTCCTCGAGGGGTTCTTCTAGGAGTTTCTCTAGGGATTCTTCCTGAAGTTCCTCTAGTGAAATTCTTTCTAGAGTTCCTTCAGGGATATTTCCTGGAGTTCATCCATGGATTCTTCCTGGAGTTCTTCCAGGGAATCTTTCTGGAGTTCCTCCAGGGATTCTTACTGGAGTTCCTCCAGGGATTCTTCCTGGAGTTCCTCCAGGGATTCCTACTGAAGTTCCTTCGGGGGTTCTTCTTGGAGTTGCTCCAGGGGTTCTTCGTGGAGTTCCTCCTGGGATTCTTTCTTAATTTCCTCCAGGAATTCTTACTGAAGATCCTCCAGAGGTTCTTCTTGGTGTTCTTCCAGATATTCTTCCTGAAGTTCCTCCAGGGGTTTTTAGTGTTCTACCAGGGATTCTTCCTAGAGTTCCTCCAGGAATTCTTGGAGATCCTTCATTTATTCTTCATGGAGTTTCTCGTGGTATTCATTCTGGAGTTCTTCCAACGATTCTTCCTGGATTTCCTCCAGGGATTCTTCTTGGATTTCTTCGAGAGATTTGTAAGAGGCGACTAGCTCAAGGGTCAGGGTCGGCGCACCTTGCTTCGGAGGACTCACGATCTCTCTTTAACTAGGGAAATTTAGGCGGACCTTTAGTAGTTACTAAGGGTATCTCTCAACATAAAATGGAATATGGGAAAAAGATTTACTTAGGCATACGTATATTTAAAGAGATCTTCTTCTTATTGGCATTACATCCCCACACTGGGACAGAGCCGCCTCGCAGCTTAGTGTTCATTAAGCACTTCCACAGTTATTAACTGCGAGGTTTCTAAGCCAGGTTACCATTTTTGCATTCGTATATCATGAGGCTAACACGATGATACTTTTATGCCCAGGGAAGTCGAGACAATTTCCAATCCGAAAATTGCCTAGACCGACACCGGGAATCGAACCCAGCCACCCTCAGCATGGTCTTGCTTTGTAGCCGCGCGTCTTACCCCACGGCTAAGGAGGGCCCTAAGGAGAGATAAAGACATAGGGCCCTAAGGAGAGATAATATACATTTAAAGGGGAGGGGGTTGTAAAAGGGGGTTCGGTGCGGCCGTTCGGGAACTGATGGAGCTCATGCAGCTGAGCTGAAGATATTTCTTACGTGTTATCGGGTTTCTTTTAAATTGATCTAAGGATACAATTTGCAGTCTTAAATTGATGTCGATAGTGGCCATCGGTTTTTCTAAACCGCCGTCAGCTTCACGGGTATTTGCCGCTATATAGCGCTCAACATACACTACAACAGCTTGTATGCAAGTACTCCAAACGATGGCGAATCTGCAGAGAACTCCACCGCAAACAGTAAACAGTGTGTCAAGCAAACGCTTCAAGAAAGATGGCGCTGATATCACTCTGGACAGCGTGTTGAATATGCTGTTGACTCAATTCAACGAAACCAGAGCTTTGATAGACGATTTTCAGAAGGATTGCTTGAGGGTAAGCTAGATCAAGTAACGCAGGAGATCAATACGTTGAAATCGGAGTGCGCGGTCAAATTCAACAACAACGACAGTGCTCTGTGCTCACTGAACTAGAGAGTGGATCAATTGTCCAATACGGTTGATAATCAACAAAATCGAAGTGATCTTGTTGTCAATGGTATTCCTTTCATGAAAGGAGAGAATTTACATGTGTTCTTTAACGCATTGTGTAAACAACTTGGTTTGAAAGACGATCCGTTTCCATTGGTTGATGCCAGGCGTATGAAGGCTAAAGCTTTACTCAAAGACGGTGATGAATGTTTAATCATCGTTTAATTTGCTCTCAGAAACACGCGAGATGATTTCTACAACGCCTATTTGCGGACTCGAGACCTTAAGGCCCGATGCCCATGTAGCGTCTTTTCAACGCAATGTGCACGCAGCGTTAAAACAACGCAGGTGTGCATCGGCGCGGCGACGCTGCGTAACCGCTTTTTCCCGATGTACACCTGCGTCTTTTTAACGCCGCTTGCACGCAGCGTTGAAAAGACGCTACGTGGGCATCGGGCATAAGCTGAGACATGCGGGGGCTAGACTCAGATCGCCGCATCTACATGAACGAGAATTTAACCATTGGTGCACGGAAGATCAAGGTAGCCGCTCTTCGTCTGAAAAAGACAGGCACATTATCTACAGTGTACACTAAGCAAGGCGTAGTTTACGTAAAACCAGCTACAGAATGTCAGTCTATTGTTATCAAAACCGAAAATGAATGAAATGAAGTTCCGATTAAATTCGTTGTGATCACCCGGCATTGTTTTTTCATATTCAAAATTTGTAGATTTATGTTTTTATTATTGTATTTTTGTGATTTTTTTTTGTATTGTTTGTGTTTGTCAGAACGAAAGAAAAACAGAAGCTTCGTACCATGAATCACCGGCATACATTTTTCCTCGATCCAAATGGATATAATTCGGTCAATTTCCCGACAATCCACGCGCTCGCATACGGGGCCATAGTACATAGGATTTTGGAATCTTGCAAGCGGGGACGAACCACGCGGACCTTGCAAGATCCTCACCGCCATAGCTGTAACTATGACTCTCCCGTAGCGTGTGACTCGGCAATTACTACACGCTCGTATGTCACCAGCACGGGATTCGCCGGAACTGTGGATCGTGTTCGGGATCCCTCTACAGGAACGGCATTGCACATCCAGAATCTTTGAATCTTTGAACTTTGACGAGATATTATTAAGAATAAAGAGATGTGAGCTATCCTAATGTATTCGTAAGGTTTTTGTGTAAGGTTGTATACCGTCAACTGGGGGGAAGATGATCATTGAGGTGAAGATGATCATTTGATGTGTCAGTCGAAAGTGTCAATTTTTTTATGAAACGGTAGTCAACAATATTCTCCGTTCAAGTAATGTTACCGCTAGGTAGAAATCCGAGTTTTCGATTATAATCATGAAAATGTATTTTGTGGAAGAAAGAGTATAGTCATAAATGACGCTATTTTCGTTTCAAATATTGACTTCTTAGACTTCTTTACGTAGTAAATTCAACATTCATACAGATAACCTAATGTATTTTGACTACTAGGTCATAATGGTTTTAGTAGAGCTGTCTTGATCAACTTCACCCCAAACCAGATTATTAAAAAAATGTGTGATAATTTATTTTATTTTAATAAATGTGCGAACGCATTTCAGATAACTAAAGTTGTTTATTATTGCAACGTATAGCAGTACATGTTTTAAAAATATTTGTTTCGATTTAAAATGTAAACACACATTGTTATTGCATGTTTTGTCTTAAAAATGATCATCTTCCCCCCAGTTGACGGTACTTATTTTTTTCCAAACAATCATTTCCAAGTTGTAGATAATAATAACTCAATTTTCTTAAACCATTTTTTTTCTATTTCTAGTTTGTTTACGTAGCTTTGTTCTACAAAATTTTATTATGAACGCTATAAAAAAATATGTACATTCACTCACACTTTAGGGCCCTATTATTCAATCCTCCATTCAACAGACATAATAATCAAGTTAATTCTATATTTACAAATACCCAACATAGTAATTCAAGGAGATATATATATATATTAGAGTGGGGCGCAGTTGTATGGAAAAACGCAAACTTCATCCGATCAAGTAAGATCAAGGTTTTTCTGAATCGTTTTGGCACCCCAATCAACTGTGCAAAATATGGGCTCGGTTGGTTGCAACCTCGCATGCCGCATCGCGTTTTAAATTTACATGGAGATTAGTATGGGAAAACGAACTTTTTCCCATTTTTGCTCTTAGTGGCTTCAATTTATCATCAATCACATGACTCAATACGTTAGCATATAGTCTGAAAGATGCCGAAAGACTTTGGCAAAGAAGGTATGTAGCTGGAAGGTCTACAAAAAATGTTATTACGTTTCGAAAATTGATTGTTTAAACCATATGCAAAAAATCAATGTTTCTGCCAGCACTACCGGACAACCTATGGTTATCGAAGGGCAAAACCCATCTTCCTTCTTGCTGGTTTTTTTCTTTGTGATATGATTCCGGATAGCTCCCATCAGCTTTAAAGCTCTGTAAGATCAATTATTTCGAAATAACACTCAGTTCAATTATTGGTCTACGTAGTTCGGCAGTGCTGGCAGAATAAACCATTTTTTGCAAACGATTTGAACACTCAATCTTCGAAGCGTTATAACTTTTTTTGCAGACGTTCCAGCAACGTGCCTTCTTCGGCAAAGTTTTTCGGTATCATTTGGGTTATACTTTAACGCAATGTGCCATTTGATTTACGATGAACTGAAACCTCTAGAAGTAGAAATGAAAAAAATATACGTTCTCCCATACTAATTTCCATACAAACTTCAAACGCGATGCGGAAAGCGAGGAAGCAACTAATCGGTCCCAAATTCAGCACAGTTATTCAGGACCCAGAATGGCTTCGAAAAACCATTGATTTGAAAAAATGACCATGACGCCCCACTTTAATATATATATATATATATATATATATATATATATATATATATATAAGGATGATGGTTCCCTAGAGGAACAATTACCTCATTCCAGGGGTTTCCTAACTATCCTAATAACTGCTATGATAATCTCAAGAAGAAAACATCTATCTTCTGGAGTTTCGATGAGGCTATGGCTACCTCGACGAATGATCAAGGTCAATTTAAGCTAGGTATTCTAGGAGACTAATACTATCTCCTAGATATTCGAAAAGGCCTAATTACTACCTCGACGAGTCATGTATACTGTTCTTCTGAACTTTCCATCTTTCTCCAAGAAAGGTGATGTTCTAGAGCACACATCATTGTGTTTTAGTATCGAAGAGTTTTTTTTTCTAGAATAAAACTGTTGATCCAGCATTCAATAAATTTACCCTAATTCTGTTTCCAGAAAAGATGTAAGCAACTATCCTGCTACAAGCATTTTGAAACAAACACACGGAAACCCTCTAAATACCTATCCACTTCTGTGACGCGCGAGGCTATTGTTTCGACAACGATAATTTAGTTATTTAACCAGGTTTTCACTGGTTCAAATAAAAGATATTTTAGTTACTAGATAAAGATTGTCGCTGTCGTCGCTGTCCGGAACATCTTTTGCTGGCGAGGATAGGGGAGCTAAATGTCAAAGAAGGAAAATCCATACGATTTGACAGGTATGTACCACACATGTTTCGGACAGCAGAACAAAGGGAACCGAAGCGACAATCTTTATCTAGTAACTAAAATATCTTTTGTTCAAATAGACTTTTGCCTTAATAAAAAAAAACAGGTAAATGAACGAAAGAATGACAATTCACGATGAGTATGCGAGATCGTGTGCCAAAAGATATTTTAGTTACCAGATAAAGATTGTCGCTGTCGTCGCTGTCCGGAACATCTTTTGCTGGCGAGGATAGGGGAGCTAAATGTCAAAGAAGGAAAATCCATACGATTTGACAGCTTGGTACCCAACATGTTCCGGACAGCAGAACAAAGGGAACTGAAGCGACAATCTTTATCTAGTAACTAAAATATCTTTTCGTGTGCCTCCTCGAGCAAGGAGAAAAATATTGTTGGAATCAAGAATATTTTCCAGTTATTTGTTTAGTTGGATCGCCAATTGAATCATTTGTTTGAGAAACTGCATAAGTCCATTTTACACTATTCCGAGAAAACAATAAAAAACTGTTTTTGAACAAATTTGCACCGAATCTTTCGATTTCTTCGATACAGATCAATAGTTTTTGGCAAAACTCAACACCCTGGGACACTTTCAGTGCAAAAAATGTAGGCAGTACTCCACAATTGCTCTTCAAAGTACGTGGACATATGTAGTTTCTCAAACAAACGAAAAAAATTTCATACATTCCTGAACAAAAATTTTTTTTTTTCGTATTTTTTGCCAGAATACGTATTTTTGAACGAGGATTCAGAATATATAAAAATCTCATTTTGGCCAAAAATGTTACATATGCAGTTTCTCAAACAAACGGTTCAATTGTAACAGACGACTAGCTCAAGCGTCAGGATCGGCGCACCTTGCTTCGGAGGACTCACGATCTCTCTTTAACTAGGGAAACTTAGGCGGACCTTTAGTAGTTACTAAGGGTATCTCTCATCAACATTGTGGGCAGCAGGGACTATGTCCAAGGGCTTGACGATCCCTCCCCAGGCCATCTGCGAGTTGTGGCGCCTGCCTAGGATGTGGTGGGGTTTGACAGTGGGCCCTGTTAAACCTCTATAAAAAGCTGCATGTATCCGCAAGTAGGCTCCGCCAAAGCGACCGTGTGCCGCTCAAAGCGCACAAGCCCAAGTCCTGGTGTTAGGTGGGACGCTAAACAGCCCTGACACGACGGCCCTCCGACGAGACAGGAGGTTTGCGCAGGCCCAATAAGCCGCCTTTAAAAACAACTATTACGAACGACATAGAAGATAATACGACTCGATAACAAGAAGGCGAGGTGCACAGCGGACGACTTGCGGACCCTCCGCAGACTGCGTGGTTGGCGAAGTGCAGCCATGAACCGAGCTGAATGGAGAAGTCTTTTATGTGCAGCACAGGCCACTCCGGCCTTAGTCTGATGATAAATAAATCTCTCAACATAAAATGGAATATGGGAAAAAGATTTACTTAGGCATACGTATATTTAAAGAGATAAGATACATTTAAAGGGGGTGGGGTGTAAAGGGGGGTTCGGTGCGGCCGTTCGGGAACTGATGGAGCTCATGCAGCATGGTCAGGAGAGAGAGAGAATCCAGAAGCTTCGTACCTTGAATCGCCGGCATACATTTTTCCTCGATAGTATAGTGGTCAGTATCCCCACAGACCGGGGTTCAATTGCCCGTCGGGGAGCCATACTACAATAAAATCATTTTTAATGTTTGTAAAAATGATTTTATTGTAATATGGTGCCCAAATAGGATCTGAATCCTACACAAAATAGAGCTATGTATTCAACGCCTTGGCTGTTGTAGACAAAATGCAAAACGCAATGAAAACACATTTGCGGGATTTGACTGATGGACCAATAAAGAAACCTCGTCATATCTCGCAATGGGCAAAAACATCCCAAGTAACATTTCAAGTTTTATTCCACTCTAGATTTGGTTTTCAAGATCAAATTATAAGAATAATCAAAAAACCCCACTATTACATGACAGCCTTTTGATGACTGCTATAAGAGTAAAATTTGACCAAGTGGCCCATTCTCGAAAACTACTATACAGCTATAATAAGAGTATTTAGAAAACCTTTTTGAGGTACCCGCAAAAAGGGGAATTTGGCTGCGGCATTGACAGTTGCTGCTTTAAAGAAAATGAGAAAAAACTTTGCAAGTAAATAATAACAAAATGTTCATTAGAATTACAATGAGGATGACATATGAAAATATTATATTTTTTAGGTATTTTTTTCGATGTACTGCCATCGAAATGAGGTGCGCGTTGGATTTTGTGGTGAAAGTTAGTGAAAAACCCGTCGGATCGTTGTCGAGAACCATTTTCACCGGATTACTATCCGACATTCTGGCTACGTGCCCGGCCCACCGCAGTCTTCCGATTTTCGCGGTGTGAACGATGGATGGTTCTCCCAACAGCTGATGCAACTCGTGGTTCATAATGTTTGGCCAATTTTGGATTTTTGGGGCTGTTTCGAAAGCTAATTTAATCATCTTTCAGGTCGTTACCAAAGATTGCCTATAGGTGGGCGGGTACATCGCGGGGAGGGGTTTTCGTAAAAAAGGGCACAAAAACAGTGCTTATTTTACTTATATCTGAAAATCCTACCCATTTTGAACTGCACCTTTTCAAAAGGTTATGCAGGAAGGCGTGTGCTTTGATATGAGGCATTGATTAGTTTAGAGCTTAGTCGCTACGTGACGGTATATTTGAATTCATTATTTTAGGCTACTCAAGTAATTCCGATATATCGAATTTTCTTCATTGTAAATATTCTTATCGCACAAATTTGAAAATGGTAAAGATGACGTCTTTAACAAAGTTCGTCTGGAGGGAATGGACTGTCATATGACGGAATAAATAATTAGGAAATTTACAAATAAGCGGCGCTAGTGTACTTGCAATATTCTGGCATGTATGAAATATTGCTTTAGCTTGAGATCCCTCATACATACACCCAAGTTGTATTCGGCAACATTCTTCAGGATGTCCAGGATTACAAAGCGGTGCTCGATATAATAAGCACTTCTTCCAAGATGCGGCGCTAGTGAGCTGTTATATTTGAGTATATTGTTCCATGTGTGATCTGATGTATTTTGGTTTGTAGCATTTTAGGCAAATATGAATGTTGTAGTAGAGTTCATCAAAAGTTTTCTTTGTATTCAACCTGCTCCAGCGATGCTGCAAATAATAGAATGTGTTTACAGAATATGTTTTAGGTCATCCAAGAAAACCCTGGAATTAAGGTCTTTGGGTCTACATGCGTAACCAAAGATCAGCCAATTTGCCGCTTATTTGTAAAATTCTCAATTATTACTTCCATCACAAGACAGTCCATTTCCATACTAGACGACCTTTGATCAAGACGCCATTTTGAAAAATTCTAAATTTGTGCGATAAGGATATTTACACTGAGGAGAATTCTATATATCGAAATATCTTGAGTAGTCTAAAATAATGCATTCAAATATACCACCACGTGGCGGCCAAGTTCCGAACTTATCAACGCCTCATGCTAAAGCACACGCCTTCCTGCATAACCTTTTTAAGAAAGGTGCAGTTTAAAATGGGTAAAATTTTCGGATATAAGTTAAATAACCATGAAAAATTACTGTTTTTGTACCCTTGCTCACTAAAACCCCTCCCCGCGATGTACCCGCCCACCAATAGTCAATCTTTGGTTACGACCTGAAACAGTCCCAAAAATCCAAAATCGGCCAAACAATAAAAAAGTTATAGCAATTTCAATTTGGGGTCAATTTGACCCCAGAGCACAGACAACGTAAGTTTTTTCGAGCACAGACAGAAGGTTAATAGAAAACCAGAAAAACGTACTGCACCTTTCCTCGACAAAGACAAAACAGCGGGATATCCGGTAGATGTACGGAACATGTAGAAACAAGGTATGATATCAACGGTAACGACGCTTAAGTGAACGAGAAACGATTAGTCGCTGCATTGTTTCAAAAATTTTGCCGGCTTGTGGGCAGTTAGTCGTCGAAACCAGCAGAGTACTTTCTTTTCCTCATAATGACGACTAAAAGGTTATATTCTTGAAATATCGTGGTGATCGAGATGTGGGTCTTTGGGAATTGCAAATCATGATGCCATTTCGGGAATATTACCTTTTAGCAGCAATTTAAAGGAAATAGTCCTGATGAAGTGTTTTATGCTTACAAATTGATTGTTTCCGAAACAATGCTGGGAATTATCGTTTCACATCCAAAGCCGGGTGCACATTAATGTTTCCGTCAATATTCATACTTGATTCTACTGAAATTTGTCAGACTGCATATGCAATGATTGTATCTAAACTAGAAATAAATTATTCATAACAGGACTTTCATTTTTTTCTTCTTCTGGATTTATGATGTAAGAAAATAAAAGCAAAAAAAAAAATGAACAAGAGCGTGGAGCTTCACGAATATTATCAAAACCGGCATATGAAAACCATAGATTAGGTCAAATAAATTACAAGGGTCATGCATTTATTTTATTTATGCATCGCACATAAAATTTAAGCGTCGCGAAATCCCCAGTTCTATGTGCATTATTATTAAATTTTTTTTGCAAAGCTTGATTGCAAAAATATATGTGCGATGCACATATAATCTAGATGCAATTTGAGCTCAGTGAAAAACAACTTTTGAACGGAGGGATCGTAGACCAATAGTGTTATAATACTAAACGATTAAGTTCGAAAAGAGCAGAGATAGTCTTTATAATAAAGACACAAAATGAAAATATGCACATTCCAACACTCGAACTAATATGAATATACTAATATAGGGGAACGGTTCGGCATTTAATCCCATAGCTCCTATTTCCATCCCATCAAAAACAAAGCAATGAAAATGAATTTGGCTTGTTTCTTATTTTTGTGTTTTTTTTTACCAGTGAGCACTCGTGTTAGCAAAAAGAAGCGACTAGTAGATGTAATAAATTGATTTCCGTGTTATACAACATAAAGTTATAGGTTAATTTAAATTTTTATTGTAATTTTCAAGTCCATATTATTAATGGAAAATGAAAAAAAAAAATTGGGTTAGCATAGATTTCTCGTCGGAATGTTTGAAAAGATAAAGTTATTGCGATAAAAAAGCCACTTTGTCGGTAGAAGCGGGCTTGGTAGTCATATGGCTACTGCTTCTGCCTCATACGCAGGAGGTCATGGGTTCAATCCCAGGTCCGTTAAATTCTCCTACTTTGTATCTTTCTCTATATTTCTCATGTTCTAGCAATCGCTAGAACTGGAAATGGACTTCCATACCGTTTCCATTATTATTCCTATACATTCAACTTGAGTATTCTAACAGTAATCTGCTAGAATTGGAAATGAACTATAGATAGAGCTCGTTTCCTACATCCAATTAGAAATTCCATCAGTTGCCTTCACCTATCTACACCCAGGTTTTTTTTTACACGGTTTGGTTTTAGTCGTTTAAGACCTTCAGCATCAATGAAACAATGAGTTAACCCCACGAAAAAAATCAGAAAAAATCAAAGAAAATTCAGGGGGTATTTAGAAAGCAGTGAAAATTCAGGTTACCCGCGAAATTAATGAATTCCAACCGTGTAAAAAAAACCTGGGTGTATCACATTGGCAGCTCGTTAACCAAGACAAACCTCTGCCTCTCGAACCTAACCCAAAAATTCCAACAAATTCCGCATGAACTCGTGGCAAGTGCAGCGGTATATTCGGCTTGCAGTGGGCGAGTGATTGCATCATCATTTCCTCCCCCTTCCCTACATTGACTTGCATTCTGACGTGGAAGGCGCCAGTATGACCTAGCAAACGAGATCACCAGTGCTTGTACAATGAAGATGTGTGCTAGTCCCAAGCAAACATCTGTTGGTTCCCTATGCAAGAACAGCTGATCTGGTCATAATGGAGAAGCAACTACGAGCAGTCAATCAAGCTCAAGCTCAAGCTGAAATAGCCACTTTGTCGGTGGTTGGGACATTCGAATATATCTATTTGATTGTTTTATATGAATAAAATAAGCATCAGCTGCGGTTTGAATAAAACAAGGTTTCCATTAGACGCTAGTAAAATTAAGTCATACTAAATCGAGATACCAACGATCACAGAAACTGAAAATTATGATCGAGTGACTCACATTCTGTAAGCAAATTTTACATTCAGTGATGATTTCCGTCGTTGCTTTTATAATATTTTACTGTGTCAGGTTTTATGAATCATTTGAGGACCACAATCTGCAAAAGATGGTCACGATTATTTGCGTCTCCGCTTTTCGCATCGCGTTTTATATTTATATGATGAATAATGATAGAATTCTCACTTTCCAACATTCTTGCTACCAGCGGCTTCAATTTATCACGTGACTTAATACGTTAGCATATGATCTGAAAGATGCCTAATAACTTTGCTAAAGAAGGTACGTTGCTGAAATGTGTACAAAAAATACTATAACGCATCGAAGATTGGTTTGTCATCATGATCATGCAAGCACCTTTAGTAACTTTTTTGTAGCTATTCCAGCACTGAACCTTCTTCAGAAAAGTTTTTCGGCATCCTTTATATTTTTAAGTACAATGTGTACTTGGAAATCGATGGAAGTAAAAATATAGAAAATTACGTTTTCCATACTAATTTCCAAACAAACTATAGACGCGATGCGGGAAGCAAGGAAGCAATCAACTTTTTTCTTTTCATGCGCATTATAAAATGAAATAAGAATAAAACATCCAATGCTTTGCTGCATCTTCGTTAGGGTGGCTCAAAAAACACTTTTTCGATTTTTTTGATGGGCCGCCCTCTTATTCGGTTCCATTTGATGCCCTGATGCTCTGGACAAAATTTCAGCCAAATCGGTCAACGTTTGGGCAGTGCTAAACTCGTTGGAAGATTATATGAAAAAATGTATGCAGAAACATCCAAAAACAGTGATTTGCAGTTGGACGGCACAATTTACGATCAAGAACCATGATACTCATTCAGTTATTGTAAAATAAAATACAGAATGTTATGCCGAAAACCGCGAGAAGATTAGAGTTTATTACGCAAAGATATTGGCATTTTACTGGAGTGTTGTAGGGGTGAATTTATTTCTTTTCAAAGGTAAAAGAAACGAAATTTGCTCAAACCCCACTGCAGAGAAATGCTAATAACTTAGCCGGGCAAACTCGAATCTTCCCGCGGTCTTCTGCATAACATTCTGTATTAAATTCTCCAAGATCTGAATGAATATCATAGTTCTTCATCGTAAGTTGTGTAGTCCAGCTGCAATTTACTGTTTTTGGATGTTTCTGCATACATTTTTCCATATAAACTTCCAACGAGTTTAGCACCGCCCAAACGTTGACCGATTTGGCTGAAATTTTGTCCAGAGCATCAGGACATCAAATAGTACCGAATAAGAGGGCGGCCCATCAAAAAAATTGAACAAAGTTTTTCCCATACTAATTTGAGCCACCCTAATCTTCGTACAAAACAAATTCTCGAATGTTTATTCTGTATTGTGATGCGTATTTCTGTATCCTTGTTATGATCAAAAGCCTTGTATCTTTTATTTTTTTATTTTGTATTAGATATCCCGTAATAATACTAATCTACATAGTAATGTACAAGATCCTCCTCATTTAAATATCTTCCAGCTTATTACCATTTACCAATCTGAAGCAGGCGAACAATGGGGAACGACTACAGTTATATATTAAAAAGAATCGTGGACCATAAACCAGAACCAGGATAATTCATATAAATACATAAAATATTACAAGAAAGACAAGATAGCAAATAGACCAATGCAAACTCTAACTTAACCTCACTTATTTTGACAGTTTACAGAGCTTGTTTACCGTGCACGCACCCAACTTTGCGCATTTTGCGGTTAATTTTGTAATAGAATGCGTTTAAATAGAATTTCGAAATATAATTATAACTTGTCAGCACAATATACATGTTATCATAACAGTGCATTCGTTTTTTCGCTGTTAAATGACACATTTTTCATTTTAATAGTCGAAACTTGTACTGAAAACAAAAGATATTTTAGTTACTAGATAAAGATTGTCGCTGTCGTCGCTGTCCGGAACATCTTTTGCTGGCGAGGATAGGGGAGCTAAATGTCAAAGAAGGAAAATCCATACGATTTGACAGGTATGTACCACACATGTTTCGGACAGCAGAACAAAGGGAACCGAAGCGACAATCTTTATCTAGTAACTGAAATATCTTTTCTGAAAACAGTGAAAATGACCAAAATGGCGTGTTCTTAGCTCAAATGGCAAGTGACGGTCTACCCGAAAAACTGTATTTTTTGTAAATTTTTACAATCGCTGACAACTGATTACACATGGACCCAATAATTATAATATTGTTGAAGCCATCTCATGAGAATTTGGTTTGTTATTTACATTTTTTTGTTAAAATATATGACGCGCAATGTTAGGAACTATTTTTCAATACAGTGTACCTAATTTTGCGCACAACTCGTATTTCTTCGATATTTTCAACATTTATGATATACCTCGTCGGAATAGGGTTTACGTAAAAAAGAACTTTTGTTAGCTGTGGCCGATGTACATCAAATGAGGCTGTACATACACCAACAGACGTGAAAACATACTAAGTATGTCGAAACATAAGAAAATAATGCTGGGCATCCTCATATTCTCAAATATGCCTACAAATGGAATGAGCATGAATTGTAATAGTAGTATTAGCTGAAAAAATAAAGTTTGGATGAAAAATTGTATGGTAGACGCTTGCTTCGTGTTGGAAATTTTCCAAGTTATGTGCGCAAAGTTAGGCATATAATAAGGGAAGTTCAATTTACTATTTATTTCAAATTTTTGTACCAAATTTAGTTCTCAAACAATAATATGATAATAATACTATAGCATGGAAACTATTTCAGGCAAATAGCTGCTTTCTGTAAGTTGTACGAGTTGATTCAATTTTGCATTTCCTTAACTGCGCAAAGTATGTTGCGTGCACGGTACAAGGTGATAGAAGAAAAATCGATGAGGGGAAAATTAAAATTCATATTTATATAGTTTAAAATTGCTGTGATCCAAATAGGGGGAAGACGGCTTTGGCAGGTTTTGTTCTATTATTTCCAGGGGGGTTTTTGTCGACCAAATTTTATGAAATTTGGCCACAATATTCTTTGATATGCAAAGAATGCTTAGGCCAGATTTGAGCATAGTCAGTCATAAAAACCTCCCTGCCAATAATAGAACAAAACCTGCCAAAGCCGTCATTCCCCCTATTTCATCGATATTTTTTGCATTTAGCATGAAATCAATTACAAAGGACATCTACGTCCGAATACAATGACGAAACAATTTTATCGGAAGCTTCGCCGGAGGCTAAGTCCCATGTCGATTTTTATTATTTTTGAGTTTTATGCACCAAACGTTCTAAATTAATGTATATTTTATTGTAAACAAATAAACACATATAGTTTGTTCGAAAACTTGGCGAAAAAATATCGGATTATTTTGTCCCATTGTAGAATTTCCAAGCAAAACTGTCCCATTGAAACAAATTTCATACAACACGTAATAAATTACTTTGAAGAGGCCAATTTTCATTATCAGAGAAAGAATATGGGTTGTGGTATAGTTGCAATGGGTAAAAAGGTTAATCCACCTAACGTCGTTGATGCCTTTCTTGTGCATTATGAAAATTGAAAAGTAATAATTGAAGCATATTAAGATGATTTATAACTTAAGTGAGAATAGTCTCATTTTTATTCGCATTCTATGTATTTATTTATACTTTTTCATCTTTCCTTATTGGCATTACCATTTTTGCATTCGTATATGATGACACCGTATACGCTAACACCACAAACTAACACCATAATACCACAGACAAACAGACATAACACATTGAATATTTACTTATCAAATCCATCGTCGTAGATACAGTAATGACATTTATTGTTTCCACTAAGTTGGGCTAATCACGAACCAGATGGCGGTAGTGAGCAAACGTCAAACTAGAGCAAATCCGATGCGTGCGCCACGAACGATCGATTGGCCAACTAATGATAATCACGCAGAAAAAACTACGTTAAAAACAAACATATTCTAGGTAAATCCAAAAGTAAATTCAGTTTGTTCTGGCATCAAACATAAATATGTTTGGATCAAACATATTGTTGCATTTGAAGCGAACGAAAACTTTTTTTTGAATCAAATGTGCGTTTCAAGTTGTTTCAACCAGCTAAATGTTTGAAGCAAACATGGATATTATTGTTTTGGTTCGACCGCTCATAATATTTTCTTATCAATTCTACCAATTTTAATATTCTGGTAGCATTTGACTACCAGATTTCACAATTTCAAACATCCATATTTCATTTACTTACCTTTCAGTTCCTGAAAAACATCCTTATCATCAATTTGGAAGCAAGAAAACATATGATTCACTCTTGCTCCTGCTCCTCTGTTGACTTCCGATCGGATCCGATCCGAACTCGAGTTTTTGTTTACTTTTGCAAGAGCAAGCGAGGGGCTGCCCACTAGTGTATGTATAAAACAAACAGAGATTTAATTTGGTTTTAAAAATAAATATGTTTGATTCAAACAAATTATCATTTTGAAAATAAACATGTATATTTTTGAAGCAAATGGATGAAATTTGTATCCGTGATTTAAATTGACCGGTGAATCAGTGAACGATGAGAATTTCACGAGTGTTATGTCTGTTTGTCTGTGATAATACTTTTATTCCTAATTGCACCTGAAAATTCTTTTGACCGGGAGTCTAACCAAGCCAAGCATCATCGCTTTGTAGTCGTTCTTCCAAGCGCATGGCTATTAACGCATTTGCTCAAAAGTACACGCGGCGCTCCTTAGAAGAAACGACGCATCACGCTTTTTGCTGCCCGTATACTCGATTCTTATGGGGAGATAACATTGCGGCGTTTCCTAGGGTGCGGTTGTTCCTTTCGAATGGGAAACGCCGCGTGGAATCTTGTGCAAATGCGCTTTTGGAAACGTTATAACAGCCGCGCGGTGTATCGTATTGACAGCACCCTACAATATAAGGTAGGCCCAATTCATTTACATATATACAAGATTTGTGTAATAGCTTCAGAACGAAGTGACTAATCGTTTTTCAATAGCAAACAATGGGGCCGAATTTCCCGTCGAGTGCAACTTATTACGAAAAAATGGTCCTTAACATGTGTTTAGAAATGTTCATACAAGCATCCCACACAGGTGGAAGTTTCCACTCGACACATCAGATGCTAATCTGAAATAAATTTCATAGTGATCATCAAACACCTTCGCAGTATTGCGGTATTGAGTTACCACGGAACCTGATTTTGATGCTTCTTCCAAAAATCCATCTGCGCTGAAACATAATTCACCTAAACCAGTGGCGTAGCCAGAAAATTGGTAAAGGGGGGGTTTCCGAAAAAAAATCGAAAGAAAAAATTTCTTATAAACATTTTGTCTTTGGGGGGAGTTTTATGTCCAAAACCACCCCATGGCTACGCCACTGACCTGAAATTATTTCAGGATCAAATTATGTATAGGAACCAATTCTTACTGTCCTTATACTTATGTAAGGTATAATATCTCTGGGGTTTTTCAGACACACTCGTCCCCATGTCAGCTTTTTTATACACACTTTTTTCTATGGAGCGTAAGAGTCCCCTCCCTCAAAAGCTTACGTTATTAGTGTATGGCCCTTTTACAATACGCTTTGAAAAAACCTAATGTATCTAAATTTAAAACAGATTATTATTCAGACCCAACTAAACTTTTGCTAAGCGCAAAGTAATCTGATGATACTCTAGCACTGGGACAAATATGCTTGGAATTATCAATTTTGTCTTCAATTTCGCAGCATAAATGTCCCACTGAATAAATTCCACTAAAAAAAAACAGTGTTTATCCTTTGAAACATACTGAGCCATTAGAAATACACTATTTTCTTCGATATATGTACGTTTATTAATCAAAATTTCATGGGTCAATTTAGCTACAAACTGAAAAATATGTTTCTAGCTTCAATCGCATTTTTCTCAGTTGCATATTTTTCGACATGGGACAGATATGCTTGACACGGCAGTAATAGCTATATGTTAAAAAGTACGTTCTATCACTAATCACCATATATAGTTTTAATATGGAAATGCTAATATCATCTTCCAAACTTAGACGTACATGTTCATGATAGAATTAGAGGCGAAAGTATAGAATTGAGAGTTCCGTTAGGATACGGCAGGCATGGAGAATGTTTTTATAGAAGTCGATTTGAAAGCGAGCGGAGAGAAATATTTGTGATGGCACATATCACACGACCTTCCTTCTGCCAAGCTCCCGTATGAAGGGGGAGGGAAGCTGATATATCTCTACTGGCAACTATATGTGCCATCAAGCACAAATTTTGCCCTCCGCTCGCTTTCAAATCGACTTCTATAAAAACATTCTTCATGCCTGCCGTATCCTAACGGAACTATCAATTCTATACTTTCGCCTCTAATTCTATCATGAAGTAACACACACAAAATCATTAATTTAGTGTACTACCCTTGGTGGGGGCATCCATCAATTCAGCTGTTATTGGTCGACGGTACAGCAGCAGTGCCTTCCTCTGCTTTGTTCTCTCCGAGGCAGCCAAGTTGGATGCGACGAAACGGACGCAATGAGAAAACAGAACTGTGCAATAAAAATCCTATTCGACTAAATGCTGATGTCATATGATATTAGAAATTTGGAGACAGTACTCGTCGATAGAAAATCCTTCCGCACGCGAGGGCATATGAGCAAATCAAACCACCTTCCTATTGCCAGTGGAGATATATCAGCTTCCACACTGATATTCTTCCCTCCCCCTTCAAAATCTTAGACCCCCTCCCCCCTCTAAAACCTGTGACATCATGTTTGAATGACCCCTACTGTAATGCTCTGCCAAGTTATTTTTTAAGGCTAAAAAATGAAAAAAATCTCATTTTGTGTTTTTTTTTAATTTCATACCCATGCCAAGATAGCAGAATGAAAATTCATTTGTACCTAACGCCTCTCTTGAATTAAAGAAATTTGGTCATACTACAAGGAGGTAATAATTTTTATTTAAACACATCGAATTAAACCTGTGTTCAGAATAATAGCAGCGGAAGCCGTTTTTCATACAAAATGGTCAACTTTGACAAGCTGTAACTTTGTACCCCGATGACCGATTGAGCTGAAATTTTGGCAGTGAACCACTAATATGTTGAAATTTACACATACTAAGTATTATTTTTTTCGAATGACGCGTTCAAAAATTACGCACTAGGTCAAATTGTTAAAAAAAATAGCAGTTGTCAAAAACAAAAGAGCAAAACAATCCAACGACGCCAGTTCAATACGGGAAGCCAATTTTGAGTTTTATTACCTGAGGTCGAAATTGAGTGAATTAAACTTACATTTGGGTAAATAAATTTTCCGTTTTTAACATGGGAGTAAAGGCAAACTATTTCGACCCTACTTACTCAAATTTGGCTTCCCGTACGGATGTTCGAGGTTGGGTGAATTTAACTCACTATTGGGTAGTTTATTTCTTCCGTGAAGCCGCACTTTGACTTTATTTGCAACCGTACCGTCCCTTCGTCATCGTGTGCGTTTGTTTACCCCAGAGCACCTACACGAATCGGAATGATGATCGGAACCGGTAGCACTCCCTCTCCATCATTTGGAATTGCCACTGTTCCTGCAGTTCAACACAAATTTTGGTTATATTTGTCTCGGATAGCCAGTGATTTTACTGCCGATCAAGTGTGTGCCTTAGCTAAAATACGCCTGGGCAGCGAAGACGTAAAGGTTACCCGTCTTGTCGCCAAGGGAAGAGACATCAGTACCTTAACCTTTGTATCCTTCAAAGTGGGGTTGAGCTTGGACTTCCAAAGCATTATCAACCTCCACATGACCGAAAGGAATAGTCTACAGGGAGTTCAGCGACAACAGATCTGACGAAAATTTGTAGCGCCCGAGACCTGCTACCACAGCCGTCGATCCACTGAATGTATCTTCAGAGGAAGTTGCAATAATGGAGTAAGCAATAGTCAAGCCACACCGCGACGCATACTTGCCGCAAGCTTCGAGGAAGGCCCCATTCCTCTCACCACAGTCGAGCCCTTCCTGCCAGCAACCAGCAGCCGTCCCGGTCCTGTGTGTGAGCTGGGAGATGGGGTCTTCCGAACTCCATTTACAGGCAAGTACCGAATTCATTCATCCATTTCTGTCCCTGATGTAATCGTCGCTTCCAGTCCACGCCAATCAACAAATCAGTAGCCATCTACCTCCGTAAACTGCATCGAGCTGAAACCGGGACGCACATCTTCCGCAAGCCGTAAGGAAGCCCCTATGTCTCTCAGCGCAGTCGTGCCTCCGCTGCCACTGACCTGCAGCCGTCCAGGCCCTGCGTCTGAGTTGGAGGATGGGGTCTTCCGAACCCCTATCAGAGGCAACTATCAAGTTTTTTCGCGCTTTCCGTACTATGCATCGTTTGCTGTTTCTAGACACTCCGCAATCGATACCAACTGGACAGAACCTGTGTCGTTGAGGCACTTATGCTGCCTTCCGTCAATGGATCCTCGCCCAAGCCTCCTGAAAACCGGTCTCCATTACCAGAACGCATTGAATGTCGCCTCATGGAGACCCTGAACTGCTCAACACAGACGTGCTATGTGCTTTCGGATATCACCGCAATGTTTCCTGTCTTCAGAGTCGTTCTGGCTCTGAATCTGAGTCTGGCGTAGGGGTCCGCCAAACACCACTCACAGGCAAGTATGACTCTGCTAGCATCAGTTCTCTGCCTGATCAACTTCCGTGTTCTAGTACCACCTTGAAATTCGCTGTTCCCTCGACTTCCAAAAACGTTGGCGACGCACCCGTTAATGCGACAGAACACATCAGCATCTACTACCAAAACGTCGGAGGAACGAACTCTAGCATTGATGATTATCGCTTGACTGTCTCAGATTCTTGCTACGATGTTATCGTCCTGACAGAGACGTGGTTAAACTCACGAACGCTTTCTTGTCAGGTGTTCGGATCTGATTATGAAGTTTTACGCTGCGATAGAAATCCGTTAAACAGCCGGAAGTCCACCGGGTATGGAAATATGGTAGCAGTTCACTCCGGCCTGAAAGCAACGACTATAGAAAACGCTTCTTGGGCCTGTCTAGAACAAATTTGGATATCCTTAAAATTGGGCGACCGTAAATTGTTTTGGTGCCCGCTGTACATCGCTCGGATCTAGTTGGAGATAATCACTTTAGTGACGCTCACTGTCAGTCCGTCTTCACTATATTAGAAACCGCATCTCCGATTGACGAGATTTGCATCTTGGGCGACTTCAACATGCCTGGCATTCGGTGGATACCTTCGCATAATGGCTTTCTGTATCCAGACCCTGAACGCTCGCAATATCATACTGGTGTCGCTGGACTCCTTGATAGCTACAGCGTAGCAAGGCTAATCCAGATTAATAACGTAGCGAACGAAAACCCTTGATTACGGTGGCACCTTGCCCTCTTGTAAACTATGTTCCTCATCACCCCCCCCCCCTGATAGCCACTTTCGAAAACCTTCAAATACCTGTTAGCAATGCTCATCCCTTTTCTGTTTCCTATAACTATCCGAAAGCCGACCATTGCAGTATCGCGAACGTGCTTACCAGCATTGACTGATTAACCGTTCTGGACCCCAACAACGTTGGAAGCTCGCACATCTTGGCGTATGTAATTGACCGACACGTGCCAAAGAGATCGCATCCTCCATGGTTCTCGACTGAACAACGAAAAATGAAGTCCACTAAGAGAGTAGCATTTAGAATTTTCTCAAAACATCGAACGCTTCCTCTAAGAAACCATTATGTGAGGCTTAATCATGAATACCAACGGTACTAACGAGATCTTGAGCTCAAATTCAAATCTAAACCAAAATCCTTCTGGAACTACGTCAACGAACAGCGCAAAGAATCCGGGCTTCCATCGACAATAAATTTGAATGGTGAAATCGCCTTAACTACTCAGGAAGTTTGCCGCCTATTTGCCGAAAAATTCGCGAGCGTTTTCAGTGACGAAAGGATGAGTGACAGCCAAGTCTCTATCGCAGCACGGAACGCAACCAGTCTTTGGGTGCATTCAACATCGATTAGGACATCCTGAGAGCTGCAAATAAGTTAAAATCGTCAAATAATCTCGGACCCGACGACGTACCGGCCGTCTTCATCAAAAGGCATATCGAGAGTTTGCTCGTTCCACTTCTTTTCTTGTTCAGATCTTCGATCATCAATGGTATTTTCCCCTCCTGCTGGAAGTTTGCACTAATGTTCCTAGTCCACAAAAAGGGAGACAAACGCGATGTGAACAACTATCGAGGAAGTACACTGAAAACCAAAACTACCCAAAAGTGGGTTGTTTGCACTCAAAACCGTGGTTTGGGCCAATAACCCAAATTTAAGTAAAATTACTTTTCTGGCACAAGGTAGTTTGCCTTTAATCCCATGTAAACAATTTACGCAAAGCTGAGTTTAATTTATCCAAAGCGGACCTTCATCAACCCAAAATAGAGAATATTGAATTTACTCAAATTTGGGTTATTGGGCTGAGCAACCTCGGTGAGGTGTTTGCATCTTGCTCTAGTTTTGATAGCAATCATGGGAAAGAAAGGGAAAACAACCCAAATTTAGGTAAATTTTTTCTGCGATATTCTCATCAGTGCGTATATTGAACTCAAAGTTTGGGTTGATTTATCTGTCCGTGTACGTCAGTGTGTGCCGTCTCGAAGCTGTTCGAACTCGTCATTATGGAACCACTGGCTTTCACACTGTAAGCCACTTCTTACACACTTAAAACAGATTTCGCTGTTCGGTTATTTTTTTTAAGAAAAATTTCGGTAAATATGAGAAATTACAGTAAGTTCGGTAAACAAGAAAAATTTTACCGGACATCAGTAAAATATTACCGAACACATTGTAATTCCTAAATGGTTTGACAGAGTTCGGTAGTTAAAATTACAGTTTGTACTGTAAAATTCAATTATCACCATACATGGTAAAATAAATACCGAACAAACTGCAAAATTATTTCCGTATTACAGAACTACGGTAAACTACGATAAACTGTCAAACTGTCGAAGTTATTTTTGTTTAAAATTATAAATATGCAGCAAGCGGTGCTTCGAAACAATTTTGCATCGGTTGTTAATCGGATGAATGGAGAAATAATAGCTATTAGTATTAATTAATTAATCGATTAATTCGTTTATTATTGCGATCATATTTTTCAGCTACATACTTTTTTGGTAATGGTAATTTGTCAAAAGAAACAAAGTTATGCGCGTTCCACAATTCTTAAGCGGCACGTTTTCGTATACGTAAGTAAAAATTTCCATCTGAAATTCGATAACGTGAAAAATATAGAGGAGTACTATTCCGTTTAATCCACCACGTTGTAATCTTTACAGATACATATTTCAACCTCAACTATTGTCTGCAGGCCGTCTTTGACTCGTGATTCTTTTTAACCAGTTGTATGTGGTTCCTATAACATTTAATTAATCACTCGATTTATTTGCAGAAAACATAATAAAAGTAATGTTTTGTAACTATAAGCATATTTTTATTCAAAACAAAAAAAAAATACCGAAACGTTCGGTAATTTTGCTTTTTGGATTACCAAACTGTGCGGTACTTTTTGACAGGTCATCACAAAACAAAACTACTGAACGATTTGTAATTGTTTCAATTACCGTACAGATTACCGAACGTTCAGCTGTTGAAAGTTCGGTAAAAAATTACCGTATACTGTAAAATATTCTAAGTGTGTAGTGATGATTAGGGATCTTATGGTATGGTATTATGGTATGGAATGTAGGATCCCTAGTGATGATCAGCACGGATTTACTGTCGGTCGCTCAACTTCCACCAATTTACTTTACCTCACGTCCTACGTCACAAACAGTCTAACAGAACTGGCTCAAACGGATGTTATTTATACTAACCTCTCTGCAGCTTTCGATAAGATTAATCACTCATTAGCCATTGCAAAACTGGACCGATTCGGAGTCAGCCGCGGTCTGCTGAACTGGTTTCGTTCATATCTTTCTGGCCGCTATCTTGTGACCGTTCATTTTCGGGTCACAGTTAAATATTTGGTGGGAAGGCCAGTTAGTGGTTTAGCTCGGAAAAAAAATTGTTATAAATGTTTTGTGTTGTCATAAATGTCTGAATATTAAATAAATGTCTGTCTCCACTTTTTGTAGTGTTTGAGTGATATTTATTTTGTGTTCAGTAGCATTTGGTTGATGTCTTCAGATTTATTATTTATTTTGTTTGATTCGTTCACTCCAACTTTAGTTTATTTATTTATTTATTTATTCATTTATTTATTTATTTATTTCTTATTTATTTATTTCTTATTTATTTATTTATTAAAAAGTTTATTTATTTCTTATTTATTTATTTATTAAAAAGTTTATTTATTTCTTATTTATTTATTTATTAAAAAGTTTATTTATTTATATATTTATTTTGTTTGCACTTAGATATTCATTTACTTATTTGTTCAGGCATAGTTTTTTTTTCTTAATTTTTATTTTGATATTTATTTAAATTGATAAGCGGAAACAAGTGTTAGGGACTTTTTAATTGTTAAGGCTTAGCATGCAGCCAGTGTCGGAGTGAATATTTAAAGTAGTATGGGACATCAGCCAGCTCAATACGTGAGCGTAGATATAAGATTTGTGCCTGTGTTATCGTCGTTCGTCCATCATCAGATCATCGTATGCGTCGTAGTCTTCTATTGCTGTGTTTCGTCATTGTCATTGCTCAATTTTGTCGAGTCATATGCCGTGGGAAAAATCGCGTTTTTTTCGGTTGGCCATACAACGTACCATCAAACTCAAGCGAGCAGTGGTGAACATTTTGAACTGCAGTGCAAGTGACAATGAAAAGGGGTTGAGCAAACAATACTAATGGTATTGCGACAAATCTGTGATTGTTCGTCTCTAAAGGTGCTAGCTCGCTTGAGACTGACCACTGATAGTGCGCGCGAAATCTGTACCACTCCCCGGACTCGGAACTGTGGCTGACGCCATATAAAAGCCAAACCGTCAGTGTAGTGATTCCCTCGTCAATTATGGGAATGTGATTGAAGCAAAGAAAAGGAATTGAGATAAAGAAGAAGAAGAAGACGAAGAGAAAAGAGGAGACGTTCCTGTGACGACTGAGACGACCATCAAGCATGCCAACGGTTCCTGCATCGGCCGCAACGGTGAGCTCAATCTAAATATAAAGGCCAAATAATAGCCCAAATTAGTGCACTTAAAAAAAAATAGTTTAATTCAATTTGTATGGCCTGCTAAATCCTAACTTTGTTGTGTTAATTTTATTGTTTTAAAGAAAATCTTGTATTCTGCCATTTTGTTGCTGTATGTTCGCCTTGCCACCAAATATAAAGGTAAGAAATATCCGGGAGAATTGAATTGGAAAACGACCCTGAAGTGAAACCGTGTTGAGGACCACTGTTCCTATGGTTATACCATTACAGGGGTTCTCAACCAATTTCCACAAAGATTCACATAGTATCAATCTGACCGTAGCTATTGGGGAATGGCACCTCTAAAAGTTTTCATGCACCATCCGGTATACCACAAGGGAGTCATCTAGGACCACTGATCTTCCTGATCTTTTTCAACGATGTACGTTATCAAATGTCCTCGGTTATCTTACGCAGATGACCTTAAAATCTTTTTGGAAATACATAGTATCGCCGACTGCCAGCTCTTACAACGTTAACTAGATCGCTGCGTGGATTGGTGCTCTCTAAACCGAATGGTGGTAAACCCGGCCAAGTGTTCTGTCATAACGTTTTCACGAAAAAAACAGCCCATCGTTTGCAACTACAGCCTTCTTGGTACAGAAATAGAGCGAGTGAGCCATGTGAAGGACCTCGGCGTGATCCTAGACTCGCAACTAGTATTTAAGCAACACATCTCATTCATCGTCGACAAAGCATCCAGAACTATGGGATTCATCCATAGAGTTGCGAAGAATTTTACCGACATATACTGTTTAAAAGATCTCTATTGCTCCCTGGTGCGCTCGACTCTAGAGTACTGTTCTGTTGTCTGGAGTCCGTCTTACAACAACGGTGCGGAGAGAATCGAATCTGTTCAACACCATCGATCGATTCACGCTTCGTTTACTACCTTGGCTGGATCCGTTTCGCCTACCGAGTTACGAAAGCCGATGTCAGTTGATCAACTTGGAGCTACTTCGCTCAAGGAGAGATGGCGACAAAGCCATTATGATCGCCGATACCCTGCAGGGACGAATCGACTGTGGAGCTATGTTGAAACAAATAGACCTGAACGTCCAGCCACGCATGCTCCGTAACAGTCATATGCTGAGACTGCCCTTTCGTCGTAAAAATTATTTATGGCATGCATGGAGCTATATGTGGCCTACAGCGTGTCTTCAACAGAGTCGCATCACTCTTCGATTTCCACGCCACACGGAGCATGTTACGCCGAAGATTTTCATCGTTCTTCGCAGACATAAACAGGCGAAGACAATGACTATGCTTGTTTAAATGTTTTATACCTATTTTGTATTATCCCTTGACACCATCTTTTAATGTTCACTTTTTTTTTCAAATACTCTACATCATTGGGGCCAAATGTAGCCTGTCGATGCAACAAAAATAAAGATAAATATAAAGATTCGACGGAGGCTGATTGGGATGAACATGATCTGAGTGTTTATCTTGGGATGCATAATATTTCTACATCTGATAAAATGAGATAGTTTGAAAGGAAAGCAGAGAGGTAGAACAAAAGATATTTTAGTTACTAGATAAAGATTGTCGCTTCGGTTCCCTTTGTTCGGCTGTCCGAAACATGTGTGGTATCAAACTGTCAAATCGCATGTATTTTTCTTTCATTGACATTTAGTTCCCCTATCCTCGCCAGCAATGTGAATAGATAGAAGGTGAGGAAGAAGACCAAATGCAAGTGTATTAGTGGATGATAGAAAATGTAAACAGCAAATGGTGACGTACATATTTGCACGGCTTCTTATGGGTGCTCGTTCGAATGTAGTAGTGAAAGGTTTTTCGCCATACACGAAAGGCACGCACACAGTATATGGATTTCCATACCTTAGTATTTATTTTCATTGCCTCGCCAGCAAAAGATGTTCCGGACAACGACGACAGCGACAATCTTTATCTAGTAACTAAAATATCTTTTGGTAGAACTCCCTTTGCTTCCGAAAAATAATTCTATGTCTAAATAAGGCAGAGGTGATTAAATATTCAGCTGAATATAAAACTGTCTCATTGTGCATCTTTTCTCGGCAGCTTTGTGACGTAAATACGTCTAAGGGGAAGACTCGGATACGGGGTGTATAATGAAAATTTCAAAATTGGGGACCGTCACGAAATCATGTAAGATTTGTAACATTAATAGGTCCTTTATCTTTCGATGGATTTTAAAGATTTATATATCAATCGATTCGCAAACTCTCCACCAATTTGCCAGTAGTATGGACAGTTTTGATGATTATCAACGCTAAACTATTGAAAATTTTAGTTCTTTTATGCATCATGCATCCCCTATGCAGCGCATTCCAATCCTTGGTGATTGCCTACTTTTAGGGTATAAGGCAATCCATAAGACAGCTGTAGCGGGCTTGGTAGTCATATGGCTACTGCTTCTGCCTCATACGCAGGAGGTCGTGGGTTAAATCCCAGGTCCGTTCCATTCTCCTACTTTGTATCTTTCTCTTTATTCCTCATGTTCTAGCAGTCGCTAGGACTTCCATACCGTTTCCATTACTATTCCTATACCTCCAACTTGAGTATTCTATCAGTAATCTGCTAGAATTGGAAATGAACTATAGAGCTCGTTTCCTACATCCAATTAGAAATTCCATCAGTTACCTTCTCCTATCTATCACATTGGCAGCTCGTTAACCAAGACGGACCCCTGCCTCTCCAACCTAACCCATAAATTCCAACAAATTCCGCATGAACTCGTGGCAAGTGCAGAGATATATTCGGCTTGCAGTGGGCGAGTGATTGCATCATCATTTCCTCCCCCTTCCCTACATTGACTTGCATTCTTACGTGGCAGGCGCCAGTATGACCTAACAAATGAGATCACCAGTACTTGTACATTGAAGATGTGTGCTAGTCCCAAGCAAACATCTGTTGGTTCCCTGTGCAAGAACAGCTGATCTGGTCATAATGGAGTAGCAACTACGAGCAGTCAATCAAGCTCAAGCTCAAGCTCAAGCTCATAAGGCAATCCATAAGACAGCTGACGATTTTTGTTTACCTTGATTTTTTGACAGATTCTGAACGGACTGACAGAACAATTCAAAGGAAATTGTTAAGTGCGATTTACACCAGAAGTGAGTTGCCTTTAACAGCATACACACTTTGTTTTGATTTCGATTGTCAGTCCCATCGCTGAATATCCTCATGGATAGCCTACCGAGCAGAGTCCGCTATCAAAACATTATCAAAGTGATAACAAATTGAGTTTTTGATATCATAACTATAACATATTATGATATAGAATTGCAGAGTACTCTAGCAAATATAATATTTTGATATTACTTTGAAAACTGAAAATAATAGAGTCCGTATTTTACAAACCGCCTGAAAACATATTTGAGGTTGTACACTTATTACGTGACAACTTAAAGAGGAAGGAGGGGTCTGTCATTTTACGATCCTATGAATGAAAAGTGATTTGCAAAAAAGTTATTGAAGGGACATTGGGAAATGGCGGTTGAAAAATCCAGAAAAATATCATACATAATAAAAGTGCGATCCCTATCTTCTATATGAATAGAAATTATTTTCCGTTCAACGGTATATGAAGATTTTTCTTACGGATTGAAAAGATAAATTATAAAGTCAATGCATTGAAAGTATTTTAATTTTTGTTGATTAATATTTTTTTAAATCTATATGAGTGTTGAACTTGCAAACTGATATAAAATTGCTCACTTTATGTTCTAATTCCATGGTAATACTAACGCAATGTCGATTATCATCAATCTTTTTTAAACTTAACAAATATTCTAGTTCATACCACATATCTGTGTTCATACCTACATAAACATATTTTCATAAATTTGATTAATTTCCAATTCTCGTCCAACAACGTAAACAGTGATGTCCATGTCAGTAAATATTGTTCCTATGGGTAAACATTGATCATTTATTCTGATATATGAGTCGTCATGCCCTAAGAGTTTACAACATTCATTTATTCGATATTGTACATGATTAAATTGGAATCTGTCATGATAACTAAATTCCAATTTTGAAATATTCAGCTCACCTCTTTTTATGGAGGTGTAAATTGTAAATTTTAATCGTTCGTCATATTTTAACTTTTCCGCTTTTTTAAGGTACCAAATCCGCGAATGCCAATTTAGAAATATTGATGATTCTGGTATTATTGCCTGAAATGGCAAAACCTGTTCGTTCATAATATATTTTTTGGATATTTATTTGTACAACTGGGTGATTGCTCCCCGTTCTATATTTTAGGATTTTAGGAACATACCGTTTGCACTTTCATAAGGAAATAAAGAAGAATTCCAAAATGGTCCAAAGTTTCGTGCGCATGTTACTTTTTTATAATTTGCATATCGACTACATGAACAAAGGTATCTTCTGCGCGCCGATCGTTCTGCAGCCATCAAAGTGGCTTCGAACTACAACAAGCTTATTCATTACGTTATTTCGCTTTTTTGGCAACACTGTTGTGCCGAGTAAACAAACCAAGTATACGCGGTCCAACTAGTTTTCGAATATTCTATCGTTATCTCCGAAGTGTAATTCGCGAAACGGCAATCTGAAGTCGCAGAAAATCCCCCCGCATCCGGCCGGTCAAAATGCGGCCACCGAATCACGTCACCTGACCTTAAGGAGCCATTCCAAATCAAGGTAGAAACGAGAGCTGCACATAGAGCACAACGACGACGCCAACCCACGGCGAGCGAAAAGCCCCTGTATGGATACACCGGCGTCTACCACCACATCGATATCAACACCCCAACAAACGACGGCCTATCCTACTGGCAGCATCAGCGACAACAGAAGTACGGATAATGGAATCGCAGTGAGTAATCAGTTTCAACTGCTGCAAAACGAAGAAGACGAAGATGACATCACCGATGAAATGCCAACTCTAACTCCGAGCATAACAATCCATCCGCCAAAGGAAAAAAAAGGTTCGTGGTCCTCCAATTTCAATTATTGGGCAATCAACGAGACAGCTGCGAGAGCTAATGTGCAAATTCAACACACCGCAAACCGAATATAATATGAAGGCGACCAAAACGGGTGTTCAACTATTCTGTGTGGGAGAGCAAGTGCTATAGGGTCTCGCGGTATACGATCTTGCTGAGTTGGAAACTGAGCTTATTGCGCACGGCGTATTGACAACAGAAGTTAGACTGTTCTCGCGTAAAGTAGTTGGTCTAGAGGAAAGTGCGCTATACCTACTCCACTTCGTGAAAGGAATCGTAAAGCTGTCGGAGTTGCGAAAGGTGAAAGCTCTCTTCAACGTAATAGTAAACTGGCGTTACTTCGAACGACGACCCACAGATGCTGTCCAATGTCACCGATGTCAACGTTTCGGCCACGGAATGCGGAACTGTAATCTTCGTCCGTCATGCGTCAAATGTGGTGAACAGCGGCCTATTTTCCTGGAGCAAAACGTCGTTCGATTTGGACACAATTCCGTCAAGACCTCTCTATAATAACAAGAAGAGCAGAACCTTTTTTCGTTGTGGGTGATCTGAATGCACGCCACCGTCACTGGAACTGCTTGAAAGCCAACAGAGCAGGAGCAATACTATGCCAGGAAGCGGAAATTCGTAATTTTTTCATACATTTCCCAGACTCCTTCACTTTTAAACCAACTGGCCGTGGTCGTCCATCCACCCTGGACCTAGCTCTCTCCAACAACCTGTTAGACATGACCAAACCGATCACCTTAAACGAACTGTCTTCGGATTGTGGTGATGGTGGACATGATAGTTTGTTTGCCTCTATGCAGTGATAAAAATATAATTATTGCGTGTGAAAGTGTACTTGTGCCACGAGAAATTAGTTTCTAAAGTGTGCCTGAAGTATTTTTATATCAGGATAAGTAGGAGATATATTATCCCTGTGCCTAATTATATCTAATTTTGTGATTTATTACCCAACACAGCATCCCGCGAAGCCGTAGTACAACCTATAGTTTCGTGCGGCAAGCTGTCGTTGTCGTTTTTTTGCACCTTTGATTTTTCTATCTCTGTGTATTGTGTGGTGTTTTGCATATTGGTATCCACTGCTGTGTAGCGATAATGGAATGCGAAAAGTGCAAAGTGGGGATCGCTATCAACGATTTTCCGCTGTGTTGTTGTCAGTGCGATAAGCACTTTCACGCCCGCTGTTCTCCTATCGAGAATAAGGCAGCAGCGAGGTTGATAACGGAGAACGCAAATGTGCTATTCAAGTGTTCGGACTGTCTGTCGAGTAGGTTTTGCGACGGGCAGAATGTTAAGGTGTCGGATGTTACCCGTATTGAGGAAGAGATGAAGAAAATTTCTTCTCTCTCCGATTCGATTGGTGGTATCCGAGATCACATTGCTGCCCAGATAGATAGCGCGTTGAAGCTCGGTATGGAACAATTGGCAAATAAATTGAATTGCGTTTTGGTTGAGGCTATTAGTGGCTTCCAAAAATCTGTTGGTCAAGAGTTGGAAAATATGAAATCTCGGGTACTTATTCAAAAGGACGTATGTGGTTTTGTAAACAAAGATTCAAACGTCGATTTGTCCAATCTGATAGAACTCCCACGCAAACCAACACCACCAACAATTAGCCAAAGGTTTCCCCTATCTGTATGTGGTGATAGTTTGCGTGGGAGTGCTATCAGATTGGACAAATCGACGTTTGAATCTTTGTTTACAAAATCACATACGTCCTTTTGAATAAGTACCCGAGAAATGTTCATTTTTTCAATTTAATTCGAATAAAAGTTTGGCTGCAATGAATGTAATGCATGGTACTTCAAGCCCGGCCTCAGAGCCAGGTCAGACCCCCAGACCTAAAAAGCGTAAAGTTCAGGATGATGTTAATGAAGCGTCAGAGAATTTGTTGACTGAGAATGTTAGTTTCGCGGATGTTGTAAAAAAAAAGCTGGGAATAAAGTTAAAATTAGTTATAAAATCGCTGTTTCACAGGAAGCGAAAACTAAACGTTACAGAAAGCGTCGTCCGGTTATTGTGATTAAACCAAAAGAGTCCAACCAGAGTAGTGATGCTACTCGGAAATTTTTGAACGATAAATTAGATCCAAAAACACACAAAATCAGTAACTTTAGGAACGGGAAAGACGGCTCTATTATTGCTGAGTGTGCAACAGGATACAATGTAAATGTTGTGAAAGATGGCATTCAAAGTGATCTGGGTGAAAGCTATAAGGTACACCGGGGCAAGTTGAAATGCGGGGTAAGTTGAAACGGAAGCTGTAATTTGGATCGGAAATGACCCAATGCCCTGATTATTTTTTACAACAAACTACTCCCCTGAACGCACCTTCTGACTGCCATTCCCGGAAGATTGCAGCTACAAAACGCAATCCCTACCTATGTTTATTTTTCGCCCTTTGCAAAATTTTAACCAACTTTTTGACGTGCCAATAAAACACGTCTCAAAATGATGTTTGGAAGAGTGCTTTCCTTAAATTTTCACGGTAGGTAATCATTCAATGTTGAACAAACATAATGATTATGAAAATCGATGGGAGATCCGTTTTAATTTTTGTATTTCGGTCGTTTGAAATTGCTCCGCAATTTAAACCCATCGAGACAAGTTGAAACAACGATTCGAAACGTCTCCCTCGTATTTTTTTTCTTCTAAAATTCAGATACTTGATAGTAAGCTTTTAGGGTAATGAAATGGAAAGTAGGCTTTGAAATTAAAACAACAAAAATTAAAAACAAGTCACCACCCACCAAACGTGGCGTTTCTGCCGCCATTGTTCTACGGGTAGAGCATAATTACACCAGAGGTAACTGTTTTTTAATTGCTAATTGCGAACCATTACATAAGATAAGTGGACTACAAAACGAAGGGATCACTTTTCAAGGTGCGTATTGAACTATTTACAATGGTAGTTTGTTTAATCAGTCTGCTTCAAATTAAATATTTGGTTTAAAAATAGCTGTACGGATTATGATCCTTTGTTTCAAAATCCGGGCGCGGTGGACGGATTTCGATTCAGGAGTAGTTGACTTAATTCATAACTTTCTCATGTTTTTCGTAGTTTTTTGTGTAAATGTGAAACACTTCAAAAGTAGAAGCCTTAATGTTCTCTTGTCAATGACAAACGTTTCATTTGCATTCGATTTCTATAGTCTAGTCTAGAGTACGGATTTCGATGTCCCACGGTATATATTGATATGAGACAATTGAATGGACCATACTTAAGTTTATTTTTTGAATAAAAGAATATCAGTATCTGGAATGTGACTTTTATGCGAGTAAATATCAAGATGAGGCGACACAATTTGGGATTTGGTTTTAAATTTTTTAGAACAAAGCCTACTATGTTATCAGTTTTTCTTCAACATGAGACAATTTTAAGCTAGTTTCTAGAAAGAAAATCAAAATCATCAAAAATTACATGGGACTCTTATGAATTTAGTCACCTTTACAACCTCGTGCATCTTGAGTCTCACTGAGTACATATATTGTGATTTTAATATGGATAAAATAGCTTATCTATGTATGTGGCAGTGTTTCAACTTGATACGCGGGGCAAGTTGAAACGATGCACATAAAAAAATAATTTCAATATACAAAATATTTATAAAAAAAATTGCTGATGTTGCTTATTTTTAATGTATAATCTTTGGCCCGAACTAGCAAACACCGCAAACGGATTCAAAATGTATTAAAAAGCGATTTTTTTATAGCACTTCAAAGTTCAACTTTGAAAAAACCGTTTCAACTTGCCCCGGTGTACCTTAATGCTGTTGTTCCCACTTCGGTGCCAAGGCTTAAAGTAATGGGCATGTGCGATAAATTATCCTCCGATGACTTCATCGAGATTTTAAAAAATCAAAATGAAGACATCGCTATAAATGAAGTAAAGGTTATCAGGACGTACGAAAATCCACGTTTCAAGTACAACAAATACAATGTTGTGATTGAAGTCGATAAGGATACTCATAGTTGCTTGCTGACCGCGAAGAAAGTGAATATAAGGTTTGATCGGTGCCTTGTAGTTCGAAGTTAGTGTTCTAAGATGCTTCCAATGTGGAGAATTTGGGCACATGAGTACGGAATGCAAGAATAGTATTGCGTGTTCTAAGTGCAGTGAAGGTCACAAAACATCTGATTGCACGTCAACTGCTTTGAAATGTATCAATTGTTTGAAAATGAATAAAGAACGTAAAATGAATCTGGACGTAAACCACGGAGCATTTAGTACTGAGTGTAAAGTTTATAAAAGGTTATTTGATCGTAAAAAGAGCAGCTTACGTTTCAAAAAATAGCAACCAAGTTCCAGTAGAAATGTGAATAATTTAGATATTTTGTATTTGAATATTGCTGGTTTGTCTACAAACTACGTTGCACTACGTAAGATTGTAGACGATAAACGTCCACTTTTAGTATTTCTATCTGAAACTCATATTGTTAACTTAGAAGCATTTGATCAATATAGTATTCCGGGATATAGTGTTGCTGCTTGTCTATCACATTCGAGACACACCGGCGGAGTTGCTATTTATGTCAAAGAATCAGTTCAGTTCAAGCTTCAATTGAACGAAGTTTGCGATGGCAATTGGTTCTTAGGCATTGCAGTTGTACGTGGCATGAAGTTGGGTAATTACGGTATTTTATATCACTCTCCCAGTGCTAATGACCAGCATTTTTGGAAATTTTGAAAACTGGTTAGAGTCGTTTATGGATCCTAGTAAATTAAAATGTGATTGCTGGCGATTTTAATATCAATTGGTGTGACGATTCAAATTCGAATCATTTGAAGCGATTAGTTGACTTTTTTAATTTAAAACAAAAGTAAATGAGTATACGCGTTTTTCTCGCCACAGTAGAACTTTGATTGATCATGTTTACTCTAACTTTGATTCTGTCACTAGTGTTACGAATTGTGATTCAAAAGTAACCGATCATGAAACACTAGTCATTAGCATTACAGATGACAGTAGTAATAATAACTTAAGTGCTGGAGAAAATATTCGAAACAAGCAATTACGAGCCTTATCGAAACAAACGTGGATTTTCGAGAAAATACTGGTAATTTAGATCAAAGAGCAGCTGTTATCACGAGCGTCTTAAAATCCAGTACCGAATCAATTAGTTGAACAGAAATTAGTAACTTTGAATAATTCAAACAGCTGGTACAATCTAGATCTTTTACGTCTTAAACGTAAAAGAGATAAGTTAATACAAAAATGTCGTAAAAGTAATAATGAAAATCATTGGAATAGGTATCAGGTTGCGCGGAATAAATATTCGCAATGTTAAAAGCATACTCAATGCGAATATATTCAGAGGAAAATTTATCAGCATCAAAACAACAGCAAAGAGTTATGGAAAATATTAAAATCTTTGTTAGAACCTAGTTCTTGTAAACCGCGATCCATAACTTTTAATGGCACATTAGAAGAGTCAGAAGAAGTAATTGCGTCTAAATTTAATGATTATTTTGTCGACAGTGTTTCAACCATTAACCGATCTATCGAGTTAGTGGATGAACCTGACGAAATAAAACAGCCTGTCAACAGTAACTTGAGATTCGAAAGTTTTCACGCCATAACATTTCAAGAACTTGAAACGATTTGTTTTAATTTAGGAAAAACGGCTGGTATTGATAATGTTAATGCTAAAATTATACAAGATTGCTTTCATGTCATCGGACACAACCTGCTGGACCTGATAAATGAATCATTGCAAACTGGGCACGTTTGGAAGGAATCGTTAGTGATTCCAATTCAAAAAGTTGCTGGAACGATTAAAGCCGAAGAGTTTCGTCCCATCAACATGTTGCACACAGTAGAGAAAATTTTAGAACTTGTTGTGAAAGGCCAGCTACTTATGTATTTAAATAGTAATAGCTTGTTAATACCGGAACAATCGGGATATCGGGAGGGTCACTCCTGCGAAACCGCTTTGAACTTGGTATTAGCTAAATGGAAAGAAAGCATAGAGCGTAAAGATACGATTGTTGCTGTGTTCTTGGATCTGAAACGCGCTTTTGAGACAATTTCTAGGCCCTTATTGTTGAAAACTATAGAGCGCTTTGGAATTTCGGGTTCTGCAGCCGAATTCCGGTAAAAAAAAAATCTCTTGTAAGAAAAGAAATTTTCGAAGAGATTTTCAAAATTTTCTTATTTTGGAATTCCGACGAAAGTGTGGAAGAAATTTTTTGACAGATGAAAAAGAAAACGAGAATTAAAATTTCTTCGAAATTTTTGTGGGAGAAACTCGATAAGAGATTTTTCTGGGATGGAATTTGACGGCATAATTGAGTCTTCACTCCCAATAAAGAGTGTAAAATAATGTGGGAAATATTCTCGGTTCCCTGGGCATGCATCCATTGTACTTAATTGCCACTCTAGATGCATACTCATGCAATGGCAAGCATAGAAAAGCTTTCAATAAATCACTGTAGAAATGCTAATAGAACGCTAAGTTGAAAATCAAGCCAAGTTCAGTTGGAATGTAGACCCATTAAAAAATAAGAAGAATCGTGTTTGATTCATATTTAATTACCTTTTTTCAAAATAAACATTCCAAAATTTTCGAATTATTTAAATATCTTGGTACATATGTGCACAATCAACTATCATAATAAACAGTACGCAGATTTCAAAAGCTAAGCTAAAGCTAAGCCAAATGCTAATGGTTAATACACCGAGGTAAGAAAGTATTCGTTATTTTCAGACAGTCAGCTATAACTGCATATTTTCATCACGAGATTGAATATTTATTATTTTTTCCCTCCATTATTTCGGTAACTATAAGCGAAATCAAGTTTTATTTTCGATATGAGGATGTTTTGAACAATCAGTATACAAAAAGATGTCAAAAGACATCTAGTGGAAAATAAGTGAACTAATATTTTTCTTCTCAAGAAATTTTAGTTTTTTCTTTCTCTTCAGTCTATCGGAATACGGTATGAAGAGAAGAAATTTTTGGAAAGAGAAAGAAAATTTATAAATCTCTATTTGTAAAGAAATTTTTCAATATTTTCTTGAACCACCGGAATTCGGCTGCTGCATACAATTGGTTTAAAAGCTATTTGTCTGACAGAACTCAACGGACTGCTTTTAATGATTCTGTATCTAATCCCGTGGAGAACACCCTCGGAGTGCCACAGGGAAGTGTATTGGGGCCCTTTTGTTTATTATGTATATAAATGACATGCGACAGGTTTACGTTTTGTGATATAAACTTATTCGCAGATGATACTGTGTTATTCATTGCAGCTAGAGACTTAGAAGATGCGATTGAACGCTTGAATGAAGACTTGCATTCTTTAAGTAGATGGTTGAAGTACAAACAGTTGAAATTGAATATTAGTAAAACAAAGTATATGATTATTTCGCGAAATCGTTCAATAGATAATGTCTCTGTGAAAATTGATGACGAGACACTTGATCGCGTACGGGGAAATTAAATATCTTGGCGTGATTATTGACGATAAATTGAAATTTAACCAACACATTGACAATGTCATCAAGAAAATAGCCAAGAAGTATGGAATCCTCTGTCGACTGAAAAACGAATTAAATATTGCTAGCAAAATACAGTTGTACAAATCAATCATCTCTCCTCACTTGGTTTTTTGTCCTTCCATTTTGTTTTTAGCAAATCAGACACAAATATCGAGATTGCAGCGTTTGCAGAATAAGATTATGCGTTTGATTTTGAGATGTAGCAGATTCACTTCCTCAACTTTTTTGTTGGATGCTTTGCAGTGGCTCTCGGTGAAGCAAAGAATTGTGATCGAATTGAAAGAGGAAGTGACATTCATAGATATAACACTAGAAACGCGGAAGATATAAGAACACCGTACTTTTTGCATGGAGCTTCACAAAATTCTTTGTTTTTTGAAGGTATCAATTATTTCAATTCGATGTCTACACATATCAAACGTGCAACTACACTATCACAGTTTAAGAGACTTTGTGTTTCACACGTAAAAGCAGCTACTTAGTTGACTTTTTATAATTCAATAAATTTTGTATCTTGACGAAGTTTGACCTACGGATTGTTTGTTTGGACAATTGTATTTTTTATTTCTTGAGGCACTGATAAACTGTTTTGTTCACCTAGATGATGATGATGGATTTTATATATTGACGTAATTGTAATTTGACCTTTTTGTGTAGTCTACAAAAGTTTGAGTCTCGCGCGCGCAAAGCAGATATGGATGATTTTAAAATTTATGTACAGTCTTGCGCATTTTCAACTGTTTGAATGATTCTTCGGATTAGTAATGGGCTATCTGGTAGAGTTTTGTTCCGTGGTTGATACCGAAACTTTTGATATCGACGGAGCGGTAACACAAGTTTTAGTTTTGTTGACGACTTAGATTATTAATTTTATTGATGCTTACGAGTGATAAACGTTAAGTGGTCTTGTATAAACATGAAACGCGTTTCTTGGTGGAACTTTTGAAATCTGTGCGAGAGGTATCACAAGTTTTGCATTTTAGTATAAACTCGAAGTATCACTACCGATGCTTATGAGAATCTGTAGATGAAAACAACAGTTTTTTTTCTTAATTTACCTTTTTTGCTGGATAGTAATGAAAAGTTATGTAATTCATATCTGTGATGGTAATCAGATCGTTTTTGTTTTTTGCAAATCTGATTAAATTGTTATTATATCATTCAATTAATTATCTTAAAGATAAATCGTCTAGCTCAAACCTTTGTAGGGGTATGTGGCGGGACCATCATCATCATCATCATCATCATCATCATCACCTCCCAGTAATGTTCAATATTAGTGTCACCACCCCAATGACTCTAGCAACGCAAAAATTCCGATGCTATGCCCGAGCCAACTGGCCACGTTTCCAACGCGAGGTGAACTCTAAGCTGAACCTGTTGGACCCAGGAGTTGCGGCTCTAACTAGTGAAACCGAGATAGATGCTGCAATCGAGCTCAATTCGTCGACAGTTCTGGAGGCAGAATCAGCCTCGATCCCTGAAGTGCAGCAACGAACCTATGAAACTGCGGCAATTCCTGAGAGCACCCGAAGGTTGATAGCGCTACGAAATAAACGTCGGCGCCAATGGTACAGAAGAAGGGATCCCATCTATCGGGATATAGTCACATCACTGAACCGCCGGATCCGAGAGGAGTGTGATCAAGCTAACTTTCACAAATTTAAAGAAACGCTGCGCACGCTTAACGATGACCGTGACACACTCTGGAAAATCACCAAAGCTCTACGCAAATCTACCAAATACAGCCCACCATTGCGACAAGGAAACAATATTATCGCATCATCCACGGAGAAAGCCCAACAACTGGCCATGAGTTTCGCACAGGCTCATCGCAACCAAATGGAAGATGATCCAGATACTGTCGCTGCAGTGCACGAGTCGATCATACACATTGATCAAATTCATGGTGATGATGGTCACCTGTGGTTGATTCATCCCAAGGAAGTCGCACAAATCATTCGAAGACTAAAGTTCAAAAGTCTCGGCCAGGATAATATTAGAAACTGCTTACTGAAGAATTTTACCTCGGAAGGCCCATATTGTTCTAGCGAAAATCCTTTTCCGCTTGTTTTCGGTTAGGCTGTTTCCCGTCGAAATGGAAACACGCAGTAGTTGTGGCAATCCCGAAATCCAACAAAGACCCCACAATCTCCTCAAATTATAGACCCATAAGCTTGCTACCCTGTCTTAGTAAACTTTTGGAGCTGATAATCCTCAAACGCATTGAGCAACACCTGGAGAACTATCGGATTATTCCTAATGAGCAGTTCGGCTTTAAAAGAGGACATTCAACGACCCACCAACTAGTCCGGCTTGTAAAAACAGTACGAACGAATTTTGCACGAGGAAGATCTTCAGGCATGGTGCTTCTTGATGTGGAGAAAGCCTACGACTCTGTGTGGCAAGAAGCAATACTACATAAGATGCTCCTAGGTAACTCTCCCCTATATATTCTGAAAGTTATTCGCTCCTTCCTGTCCAACCGCTCCTACTGTGTCTCGGTAAATGGGCACACAACTGATCGAACTGAAGTTCCATTCGGTGTCCCGCAAGGTGCTGTACTAAGTCCTACGCTCTACAACATCTTCACCGCTGATCTTGTTATGATTGACGATGTCAATTATTTTCTTTTTGCTGACGATGCTGGTTTTATTGCGTCGGATCCATCCGATCCATCCGTTGTAGTATCGAAACTACAAGAGGCTTAGAATGCCATCGAAAGAAAAAAAAGTGGAAGATAAAAACGAATGCCGGCAAATCGCGGACTATTTTCTTCACTCGCAAGCGAAGCCCGCAAAAATTTCCGCAAAGCGAAATATCCGTATGGGGTCTCCCAGTTCCATGGTCGGATGAGGTTCGATACCTAGGACTATCAATGGACCAGAAGCTAACCTTCGCTACCCACATAAAGCACAGCCTGAGTAAATGCGACAAACTCATTAGAGTGCTCTATCCGCTCATAAACCGACGTTCACATTTGGACGTCAACTCCAAGATCCTGCTGTATAAGACTGTCTTCAAGCCATCTCTAACCTACGGCTTCCCAACATAGTATAGCTGCGCCGCAAGCCATAGGAATAAAATTCAAGTGAAGCAGAACCGGATATTGAAGATGATCTTGAATTTGGATGCATTCCATCCCACCAATGACGTCCACAGAATCGCGAAGCTAGAACGAATCGATGATTGGATCCAGCGTAACCCGTTGCTACGGCGTCTGTCATAGTCTGTGATATTAGGGTATAGAATATTAGAATTTATAATTTTCCTTTAGCTATCCCAACACTTTATGCTATTTCAAGGTTTTTTTTTAACTTTTTCCTTAAATCGCCAAAACTGTAGATAGAACCAGACCAGTAACTTTCAATATTATTTGAACTATATAGCTGTTGAAAGGAATTCCATAACTCAGCTCAAAACTATTATTGTAACCGAATAATGTTAAAGCAAGAAAATAAACTAAACTAAACTAAAATTACGTTATTAGCAGGGTTTGGAGAAAACGCTCTCAATAGATAACGAACAACGATGAAAGAGATCCAAAAACTGTTCCGAATCATAACAAGCCATGATAACATATTTATCAAACTTGTGTACAAGTACGAAAAAACAGAATCGGATAGGCAGCCCCCACAGAAAAATGGTGGTTCTCGCTTTGTTTTCGCTCCTTTCGTGTTGGTTACTGCACTGCTGTATAGAACAAGTTGAAATGCATCATCAGAGCCAGTGCTCCCCGCATTTGGAGCTTCTAAAAGAAATTTATCATGGGGTATAGCATCCCGAATCAGTTCTCTATCATGACAGCTTGCGAAAAAGGTCTCTCGCGGTATGCTACATATCGTATATGTAGGGTAAGATGGTATAATATGCCCCCCCTAAGGCAAAACCTTGATAACTTTTTACTTTTCATCGCAATTTATGCAAACTTTGTGTTATTTGGTAGTGCAAGAAGTCGCAAATGCATTGCCCGTGAGCAGTCATATAAAAAATATTACAGATAACACGTAATAATTCTTTTTGAAAAGTCGTGAAAAATGGATTTCAAAAGTGCCTGGGCAATACGCCCCACCTTAGCCAAAGACGTTCCATTGCCCTTCATTAGTATTTTATCAATCCCATAATAAAAGATTAGAAATCCTTATGTGCTTGACATTGAAAACCAACATAAGTCCATTTAATCAAGTTTTAATTACATTTAAATAATTTCCATATAATTTGGAAGCAACTGCTACAAGCTCGCCGCGCTTGTGTCCAGTTGGTAAGGGCATATCGTCCTACCTACACTGGGGCGTTTTGCCCAGTAAAAACATATTTTCGAAAATCGTTAAGTTTTGAAGATGGAAGCAATTTTATATCATATTAACCACTGAGAAAAGTTATTTTTATGCCCAACTGAGTGTTCCCGTGCAAGTTTTGCGGACAGTATGCTGGCGTCGCTCCAGAATGTTGATCAAACAAACATGAAAAGTTACATCAAAACTGTCACTTTTTGTATTTTGCTATTATTTTCATTATGTATTACAAAAATACTTCCACATTCACATAGTACGATGGTTTTACAAATATTTATAGGTACCCACTGATTTCTTACTTACTTATACAGACCTCTTATCTATACAGTCTTACCCTATACAGAGATGATAAGTGAGAGACTTGTTCTTTCTTTTTAGGATTCAATTCCTGGTCATTAGCAATAAATCGAGATAATTTTTTTTTATTATCAGTTATCGAATAAGACTAAATAATAATGAAATAAAATGATTCAACACCAAAAGTCAAATTAATTTTGATATTTTTATTTTGATATCATCTCAATCTTTCCTCGCATCTATCCAAACTTAAATTATCTTCCAAAACTTTTGACGCATTTTTAAAGCTTGCAATGCGTGCGTTTTTTAGGGGCCCTCCTTAGCCTCGACTACCCTGGGGATAAAAGTATCATCGTGCTAGCCTCAACTGTGGAAGTGCTTAATGAACACTAAGCTGCGAGGCGGCTCTGTCCCAGTGTGGATGTAATGCCAATAAAAAGAGGAGAAAAGAATGCGTGCGTTTGCAAAGTTTGAGTCGTGCTTTTCTTAGTTTATTCATTTAAAGATAAAATCAATTATTAAAATTTAATAATTCTGAAACATATTTCCAAGTTTATTTCCAATTTTCGTTTAAATTATCAGCCGATCTGTTATGTTCCGCTAGAAATTTACATCAAACGAGATAACTACTGATGCGCTTCTGGCGTGGTCTATTTTTTTTTTCATTTGGACCTGGTCCAAATGTTGTAGAAATTTGGACCAAGAGTAGACCACTGGTGAAGTTGCCCTTAAGTTTATTATTTGAGCTTGTTTGATAGGGCACGGAACTATGCAATTTTCTGCGCGGTATTTAAAATCATCTTCTGAATGTACGCGGTATTAGGCACTTTAATTGCAAAGTATTGAAAATAACATTTTTTATGTTACATTGTGAAAAAATAATCAATCAGAAGCCGTTCATTTTTTGATACATTAGAAGCCAAAAATAGTGTAAAATTTAAATTACTTATTGATTCCAAATCTGAACAAAATCCATAATACTTTCAAAGTGTTGAGAATGCATTTAACACTATTTTGAGTGCCTATCCAACTGCTCTGCTCTATTACTTGATAAGGCGTATCTTGATGCTAAATTATTATTATATCTTATAAAGTCATAAAGTAAATAAATAAAAATTAAGTTATAAAGTTATATATCTGAACAGACTATTTCGAACTAAGAGAGGCCAGCGAGTTTACCGGACCTGTATCCTATGTGTCTAAGAGTGACACCAAACCCATCAGACTTCAACCCTTCGATCAAGATGCACAAATCTGACCTACATCTGGGGAATCAAATTGCAGCACCATATCTATTATTCTCATCACTACTGGATGAACGATAGAGAATCAAAACAAACTCCATTAGGCAACAAATGATTGTGCCCTGCTGCATATGTATGGATTTCAGCGTCGTTCGTCGCCCAGTAATGCTATGGTCAAGTAATCTGTGTGATACGACTAGGAATGGGAGATAGAGATGGAGCCGACTCTCAGTGGACTGCTGGGGCCGATCGATAACATCGCATAGGCGATCGTGTCTGCAGAAACCAGTAGGCGATCAGTTTTTTAGTTAGTTATAGCCTCATATCGTGCGCGGAGGGAGTACGCTACAATTTTTTATATTGTTTACTGTTCGGTGTTAAAATTAGGAAAATAAATGTTAGATTAAGTCCAAATACAAATTTGTGTCCGTGAATAAATGTAGTGTTTCTAAAATGTCGCGTGTGTGAATCAAGTCCTGGACTGAAAAATATCCGATAAGGAATGTTATGCAACTAATTAGATCTGCATGCGAGTGTTGGAGAGTGAACCACGAAAGGGAACTATCGAAGGCAAGTTAGAGGAAGTGCGGTTCCCCAACATTTTTGATCCCTCGAACCGGATGACTGGACCCCGGTAAGGATTTGGATAGTTCAGGATTGGAAGGATTCTACGAAAAAGCCTGAGGCAGGCTGGTTTGTCCCCATCATAAACGTGCCTGAATGCGAAATCGCCATGACACTCAGCGAGCAATTTGTGTAGTGGGTATTGCACATTGGATAATGAACTACGCGCCATCACTACATTGCGACAAAGGATTCTGACAAAGAAAATATACATTCCACCATCGTTGAAAAGCTTCGATTTGGACATCAATCGCTTGAATTGTTTCCTCAGGTGAATTGAGACAAACTACATATATGTCCTTTCGAGGCTAGGGAATTGCGCCATCCTAACACACGGTGTTTTTTGCAATTTAATTTTGTTTGCTCGGAACATTGGACTACACGGAATGCGAGTTGCATACGGACGCAAGGATTGACATAGGAAATCATTCACTGGGCATTGGACTGAGGTCATACTGGAGGAGTTCAAGACGAATTTGGCGAGGACCACTGATCCAGTACTGGATTTACTTTTCCAGGTAAATATATTTTAGATCAGAGTATGTCCAGCCGTTTTCGCTAGTTGCACGCGACGAACGCCCACATTTCGACGCATTTCTTTCGCTTTTATCCATGTGCATCGAGAGGGAAGGACGGCAATTATAAACGAACGGTCGGTTCGTCAATCCATTCGGTATTTGGAACCGGGAACCAAAAGAAAATACATTTGGGCAACGGATATCTCGTGTGGCAGAGATTCTTGAGACCGAGAGCTGGTTTTTCGATTAGACGACATCGCGTGACAGGAAGAGGTGGCATCAAATACATTTTTGTGTGGTGAGTGCTAGAATTGTATATGTCTCTGAAGCGGGACTACGGATAATACACGTTTATAATGAAAAATTTGAATCCTCTTCATTTGCCACGCAATCCCTGAGCAAAACTGTTCGTTATTAGAACAATTGACTCATTCTGCCGCAAATTTTGGATGCTTGGATGGTTTGCTGAGTGACTCGTGTGTGGATTGGTACTGATATTGGTTGCACGGGTTAGTTGAATAGTATATGTTCTGCCGAAGCTTTATACATTGGATACTATATGTAAACTTTCCTCTTCCTGGATCCCTATCTGAACTGTGAATGGATGTCGAGTTGCTGTGGAAGGAATTGCTGTTGAAAAGCTGTTTTAAATCGGATTGAATCATATGAGAATCGAGTTGGTACTGCTCACAGGTGAGCTAGAACAGTATATGTCCACCGAAGCTTGTCTCTGTATACTACAGTTGGTATTCTCCTCATCTTCCTTTATCGGTTGAACGAGTACGTACTGTGCCACAACAGTTGGTGGTGCGTCACAACAGAACTGGTGTTATTTGACTGAATTGTGGAGGACTGGAGCACAACGTTCGGTTCTCTCTGGTAGCCTTGCACGGTATATGTCAGCCGAAGCCTTGGACATTTCGGATATCTACACCATTCACTTCCTGTATTTATCGGTTCGAGTGACATTACAACTGCTATGGCGCCATCCCGTGAGAAGAAGCCGCCTGCCCTGAAGCTGTTGATGGTCCAGCTGAAGAACACCCAGACCTCCATGGACGACATCTGGAGATTTGTGGAGGGCTACGAACGGACAACAACTGCAAGTCAGGTCGACGTGCGCTTGCACAGAGTATCGATGACTTGTGGCAGAAGTATGGGGAGATTCTGGCAGATATTCAGGCACACGATGAATTCGAAGATGAAAATGAGGCGTTCGATAAAGCGAGGCTAGTGTATAGTGATAGGTACTATTATTGTAAGGCGTTCTTGATGGATAGGGCTAAGCAATTGCAGGATCCAGGGGAAGCCGATCGTTCCGTACGAGCCAACGACACGTCAGCGCATGGCCATGGGACGCTAGACCATGTACGCTTACCACAAATCAAGCTGTAGGTGTTCAATGGGGACATAGATGAATGGATCAGCTTCCGTGATCTGTTCACTTCACTCATCCATCGGAAGATGGACCTGCCGGAGGTGGAAAAGTTCCACTATTTGAAGGGATGCCTGCAAGGAGAACCGAAGAGCCTGATCGACTCGTTGAAGATCACGAAGGCCAATTATCAGATAGCGTGGGCCCTTCTGCTGAAACGGTATGACAACAGCAAGCTTTTGAAAAGCGACAGGTGCAAGCTTTATTCAATTTGCCAACGCTGTCCAAGGAATCGGTAGCGGATCTGTACACTCTGAACGATGGTTTCGAAAAGGTCGTGCAGAATCTGGACCTGGTGGTCTAACCAGAAGAGTATTAGAACCTTTTGCTCGTTAATCTACTCACTACTCGACTGGATACGACAAGGCGCAGAGGTTTTAAAAGGCATTCCTCAGCTAAGGATCAGATCTTTTGGATTTCTTGCATCGTAGAATCCGAATTCTTGAATCGCTTCCAGCGAATGCATTAGACCGCAGAACTTTGCTTCATGCCCCACAATCATCGAAACAGAAACCGTCAGCTGTGAAGACCAGCTACGGTTTGTACAATCGTCTGGAGGACGATGTGTGGCATGCAAGGATAACCATCCCTTTATACCAATGTTCTTCATTCCTACGGATGTCGGTGCGAGAAAGAGATGCGGTGTTAAGAACGAACTCCCTGTGCAGAAACTGCTTCAGATCGGGTCACATAGCGACAGACTGTACGTCCAAATACAGGTGTCGTAACTGTAATGGTCGTCATCATACAATGGTATGCTTCAAACAGCGGAAGGATCGTTCACCTAAGGTTGTCGCTGCTGCTGGAAACAACAATCCTCCACGAACGGAATTTGGTGATGCATCCGTTCCTTCATCCTCCCAGGTGGTTAACATGGCAGCCACCGATGCAACAGTGTCCGGTTCTACCCATCAATTCTCCTCCAAGGTTTTGCTGGCTACGGCGGTCGTTATCGTGGAAGATGACGAGGGTAGTCAGTTTCCGGCTCGTGCTCTTTTGGATTCCGGCCTGAGAGTAATTTCATCGCCGAACGATTGAGTCAACGCCTCAGGTCACACCGAGAGAAGGTTGAGATCTCAGTACTCGGCATTGGACATGCTGCTACGAGAGTGAAGCATCAGATCACTGCATTGGTCCGTTCGCGAGTTACGGCTTACTCGCGGAATATGAATTTCCTCGTCCTCCCAAAGGTTACGGTGGATTTACCTACGGCAAGGGTGAATACACAAGGATGGTCGATGCCCAATGGGATAAAACTGGCAGATCCCACATTTTTTAGTCCAAGTTCAGTGGACATGGTACTGGGTATCGAATCCTTTTTCGATTTCTTCGAGTCTGGTCGAAAAATTCCACTCGGAGACCAATTACCGACACTAAACGATTCGGTGTTCGGATGGGTGGTCTGCGGAGGCCTGCTAAACCCCACACAAGGCCTACGCATCAACTGTAGCACGGCAACTACAAAGGTATTAGAGGAGCTAGTCGCACGGTTTTGGGCTAGTGAAGAAGTTGGAAATTCCAAGGTGCTTTCATCTGAGGAAAAATTGTGCGAGGACAACTTTCGGAAGTCGGTTCGTAGGGAATCCGACGGGCGGTACTCCATTTCGCTGCCATAGAATGAAGACGCAGTTTCCAGGTTGGCCGAGTCAAAGGACATGGAATTCCGATGGCTTCAAGGCATGGAACGCAGATTGGCGAAGGATGCCAGTTTGCAGGAACAATACCATCAGTTCATGGCGGAATACATCCAATTGGGACATATGTCGAAGGTGGAGGAAGCAGGAAATCTCGTGAAACGATGCTATCTGCCGCATCACCCTGTCTTTATGAAGCCAGCACAACTACAAAGATCCGTGTTGTGTTTGACGCATCGTGAAAAACGTCATCCGGTGTCTCGCTTAACGACACGCTTCTAGTAAGGTCGATTGTACAGGAGGACTTATGTTCGATCATGCTTCGAAGTCGTGTAAGGCAAATCATGCTGGTGGCCGATGTGAAGAAGATGTCCCGACAAGCCTTCGTGGTAGAAGTGGATCGGTCACTGCAATGTATTTTATGGCGTTTTGACTCAACAGATCCCGCGGGCGTGTACGAGCTCAATACTGTAACGTACGGGACAAAGCCGGCGCCTTTTCTCGCAACACATACGTTGAACCAGCTAGCGATGGATGAAGGAGGGCAGTACCCAATGGCTGCAAGGGCAACCATGGAGGATACGTATATGGATGACGTAATCACGGGCGCGGATACGGAGGATGCCGCACGTAATCTATGTCAGGAACTCAACGAGATGATGTCAACGGGAGGCTTCAAACTACGGAAATGGGCATTTAATCATCAGACGGTGCTGCAAGGTGTTTCCGCAGAAAATCTGGCGATCTGTGTGGCGGAAGGAATTGACTTGGATCCGGATCCTGCTGTTAAGACGCTGGGTTTGACTTGGTTGCCGATATCCGATCAACTGAGGTTCCAGTTTTCCATTCCAACTTGGAATTCAGCGACGCAGCCAACCAAACGGCAAGTTTTGTCAGTGATCGCTAGTTTATTCGATCCTCTAGGACTTCTAGGTACAGCGATCACAACGGGCAAGATTTTTAGGCAGCTCCTGTGGAAAATCCGGAATGAAGACCAAGCACTGGGTTGGGATCAACCACTACCTTCGACGGTGGGTGAGATGTGGCGAAAATACCACGAAGAGCTCCCGTTGCTTAACAATATTCGCATCGATCGTTGCGTCATGGTTCCAAGAGCAACATTGATCGAGTTGCATTGCTTCTCCGATGCTTCTACCAAGGCCTTTGGTGGATGCGTCTATATTAGAGTCACGATTCAGAAGGAAGGGTCGTGGTTCGGCTGCTGTCATCCAAATCCAAAGTTGCACCTTTGAAGACACAGTCTATTCCAAGGCTGGAACTGTGTGGTGCGTTGCTGGTGACGCAGTTATACGAGAAGGTTCTGAGATTCGATTCGAACTCCAGCTCAACCATTCTTCTGGGTTGATTCAACATGCGTTCTGCGGTGGATACAAGCCTCACCAAATAACTGGACCACTTTCGTCGCGAATAGAGTCGCGAAAATCCAAAGTATCGCAGAATCATCATCATGGCGGCATGTTTCTGGTAAGGAGAACCCGGCGGATTTGATCTCAAGAGGTATCTCACCGAAGGATATCCTAGATAATGCTTTCTGGTGGGAGGGACCAGATTGGTTGAAAGAACCTTCAGACCACTGGCCTGCAGCTTCATGCTCATCAAGCTCAGAAGAAGCAGAGAAAGAAAGGCGGCGTGCAGCGGTTTGCGCTGTTTCGGCGAACGCCGATTTCAACGATTGGTATTTGGAGAAATTTGCTTCGTATTCAGACCTGATCCGGAGGACAGCTATCTGGTTGCGTCTTATGAAGCTTCTGAAGAATAATTCTCAAAATAGAACACCGGCAGAATTTCTATCGGCCCAAGAGCTCAGAGAAGCGGAATTTGTGATCGTTCGGCGCATCCAGCAGGAGGTTTTTGCTGATGAGTGGAAGGCACTATCCGAGGAAATCTCCACTTCGGTGGTTCAACCCACGTATTTCCGAGGACCAAGTCATCCGAATCGGAGGGCGATTGAGTAACTCAGTAGAACGGGAAGCTACAAAACATCCGATGGTTCTTCCTGCTCGACATAAACTCACCAGGATGATTTTGAAGCACTACCACTTACAACTTCTACACACAGGGCCACTGTTGCTACTCGGAGTCGTCCGTCTAAGGGGCAAGCCAGAGTAAACGCGACGTGCGATGCGACGCGACGCGACAGTGCAATTTGTCAGCCTGTTGATAATGATTATTATTCTTTTACGTGAGTCGCGTCGCGTCGCATCGCTCGTCGCGTCTACTCTGGCTTGCCCCTAAGATTCTGGCCGTTGGGCGGCAGGAGTGTGGCACGGAACATCGTTCACCAATGTCTAAAATGTTTCCGTGCAAAATCAACATCGATACAGCAGTTTATGGGAGAACTGCCTGTACCAAGAGTCACCGTGTCTAGGCCCTTTTCACAGACTGGTGTAGACTATTTCGGTCATTTCTATGTGAGACCCGCACCTCGACGTCCAGTTGTGAAGGTATATGTGGCGGTTTTTATATGCCTCAGCACTAAAGCGGTCCATTTGGAGCTAGTGTCGGACCTAAGTACAGATCGGTTCCTACAAGCACTGCATCGTTCGGCTTTGCTGACGATGTAACCCTAGAGGTCTACGGGGAGTCAATCACCGAAGTAGAGCTAACCGCAGAACACGCGATCAGCACTGTGGCGGACTGGATGAGTGCGAGAGGCCTTGAGCTCGCTCAACATAAGACGGAGGTGGTTATCGTCAGCAACTGTAAGTCGGCACAACATGCAGTTGTACACGTGGGAGACGTTGGGGTCATCATAGACGACAAGCTTACCTTCGGTAGCCATGTCGAATATGCGTGCAAGAAGGCTTCGACTGCTGTGGCGGCATTATCGAGGATGATGTCCAACAGCTCCAAGGTGTGCGCCAGTAGACGTAGGCTACTGGCAGGCGTTTCCGCATCTATTCTTAGGTACGGCGGCCCGTCCTGGGCAAAAGCACTGGGGGTAACCAGTTACCTGCAGAAACTGGTGAGCACCTACCGCTTGATGTGTCTCAGGGTGATATCGGCCTACCGCACGGTATCGCGCGACGCATCCTGCGTGATAGCGAGTATGATGCCAGTCGGGCTGGTCATCCGGGAGGATGAGGAGTGTTTTGACCTACGTGGCACCAGAGGAGCCCGCGAGCGTACCAGGGTGACTTCGGTTGCCAGATGGCAGCGCGAGTGGGATAACCTCGAAAGGTAGGTGGACCCACCGGCTGATTCCTAACATATCAAGCTGGGTGGGGAGACCCCATGGGAGGTTCACTTCCATCTGACACAATTCCTGTCAGGTCATGGCTGTTTCCGACAGTACCACCACAGGTTTGGGCACGCGGAGGTCTCCGTCTGCCCTGACTGCCCAGGTGTTGACGAAACTGCAGAGCACATACTGTTCGTATGTCCTCGTTTCGACGTCGAAAGAAGAGCAATGCTAGACGTTTGCGGCCGGGACACAACTCCGGATAATCTTATCCAAAGGATGTGTCAAGCGGTGGAGAAGTGGAACGCAGTCTCGACTGCAACCACTCAGATTGCCTGCAGCTTGCAGAGAATCTGGCGCGCCGAGCAACAATCGACAAGCATGACTAACTTATGATTGGTGTTAGGATCGAAAGTGCCGAACGCGAAGAAGTGTGTGAATGGTCTGCCCATGCAGAGGTAATGGCGCAGCGGGTGGCAACCGAGATCGTCACCCTCGAAGCATGGCAGAAGGGTGAATGAATAGGTGTATGTATGGACTGCACACGCCGCGCTGGGAGTAGCGCAGGAATGTTGGTTCCACGACTACTGATACCCCGTGGCGTGGCAGAGGAGTGTGGGGAGCATCCAAGTCAGTCTCACATGGTACGAAAGGAATGAGTTGAGACGGGTGGAGCTAGTCTCATATGGCAGGAGTGAGGTGAGGCAGACTCACATGGTATGTCAGAAGTGGGAACCCAAGCGAAGAGTCCCACAAGGGATGCCAGAGGGAGTGTTAGGTCGAATGACCTGAGTAGTATGTGTCAGCGCGAACTGAATGAAAGAAGTGAGCAGTCTCACATGGTACGATAAAGGTGGGCATAGAATTAGTCCTGCACGGCATGAGAAGGGTGGGCACAAAGTTAGTCCTGCACGGCATGAGAAGGGTGGGCACACAAGTCAGACCCATAGGAGCGTTAATGTGTGTGTGCAAGCATGGAGCGTATGAGCATGAATCAAGGGTTTGGGTGGGCATACAAGTTAGACCCACATGGCATGAGAAGGGTGGGCACACAAGTTAGACCTGCACGGCATGACAGAGGTGCAACAGAGTATGTAGGGGTGTGTTTGAGGGTGCGATAGAGCGAGCACCCAAGTCAGTCTCGCGTGGGACGAGTGCCTGTGTGAGCGATAATGAGCGAGTATTGCTTAGTACTGCCGTCCCCCAGAAGTAGTACTGCGAGGTAGTTCCTGGGGGAAACGATGGTGGAGCCCAAGGGAGTTTAGTCGGTATTACCGGTATGGTCGAGTCCGACACTCCAGTACACTTCCGTGTGGTAGTTTGGCAACTACAATGCACGTGTACTGGGTTAGTGTGTAAATGCATTCTCCCTTGTAAAAAAAAAAAAAAAAAAAAGCACTGCATCGTTGGGGCAGCAGGGACAGCAGGGACAGCATGGACCATGTCCAAGGGCTTGACGACCCCTCCCCAGCTGTCTGCGAGTCAGGGAGAACTGCCTAGGGCGTGGTGGGATTTAGCAGTGGGCTCTGCTAAAATCCCTCCCAAAAAACCACAAGTGCCCGTAATCAGACTCTATCAAAGCGACTATGTGCCGCTTCAAAAGCACAAGCCCAGGGAGTGCCAATTGGCATGGGGAGTGTCCGCTTCGGCAGGGAGTGAGTGATCTGTTTGTGCTGAGGCAGGAGTGTCATAGCGCGTCACCGCTATTGTCACCTCGAAGCGCAGCAGAAGTCTGAGTATGGACTGCACATGCTAAGGTAGGAGTGTCGTAGCGTAGTATCGTTGATTGGTCCCTACATACCGCTATCGACACCTTGAGGCATGGCAGTGGAGTGTTAGAGTGAGTTGGGGTGTCCCTACTTCGGTAGGGTAGCGCGTGAGCTGCTTCGGCAGGGGTGAGTGATCTGGTTGTGCTGAGGTAGGAGTGTCATAGTGTCGCCGCTATTGTCACCTCGAAGCGCAGCAGAAGTCTGAGTATGGACTGCACATGCTGAGGTAGGAGTCGAGGTACCCATCGACACCTCGAGGCATTGCAGTGGAGTGTTAGAGTGAGCACCCTGAAAAAGGGTCACATGGAGCGAATGGTCTTTGGAGAAGCTGCTTCGGCGGCAGGGTAGCAGGGTTGTACCCACATTAACTACAGTTGTGCACATGTGGTGCATGGGGAGTGTCCCTGCTTCGGCAGGGTAGCGTGTGGTCTGCTTCGGCAGTGGTAGTGATTGATCTGCTGCTCGTGCTGAGGCAGGAGTGTCGTAGCGCAATATCTGTAGGCCCAGGCAGTTACCGCTATTGACACCTCGAGGCATGGCAGCGGAGCGCCCGGGAGAGCATCCAAGTAAGACTCAAATGGAGTAAATGGTGTGCGAGCACCCAAGTCAGTCTCGCATGGGACGAGTGCCTGTGTGAGAGATAATGAGCGAGTACGCTTAGTACTGCCATCCCCCCAGAAGTAGTACTGGGAGGTAGTTCCTGGGGGAAACGATGGTGGTATTACCGGTATGGTCGAGTCCGACACTCCAGTACACTTCCGTGTGGTAGTTTGGCAACTACAATGCACGTGTACTGGGTTAGTGTAAAATGCATTCTCCCTTGTAAAAAAAAACAAGCACTGCATCGCTTTATGGAGCAGAAGAGGAAGGTGTCGGGATATGTATTCCCGACAATGGGACAAATGTTGTTGGTGCTAGGAATTTGATGAAGATTTTCTCATACTGCTGCAGAGCTCGGATCATCGGGAAAAGGTTAGCAAGGAATGCGCAGAGGAGGGAATCCACTGGCACTTCAGTCCGCCCAGTGCACCACATTTGGGAGGGCTGTGGGAAGCGGCCGTTCGATCGGCGAAGAATCACCTGATCAAGGTGGTTAGAGAAATACCAATATCTCCTGAAGACTTCAATACCCATTTGGTTTAAATTGAAGGGCGTCTTAATTCAAGACCACTAACGCTGATGTCTGACGATCCTTGCGATCTCGAACCACTAACCCCAGGTCATTTTCTGGTCGGTTCTTCAATATAATCGCTTCCTGAACCAAATTTAGAAATAGTACCATTAAATCGACTGAGCCAATATCAGCTAATACAACGAATGCTGCAGGACTTTTGGAAGAGGTGGAGAAGAGAGTATTTGTGTCAGTTGCAGGGTAGGTCCAAACGTTGGAAGCCGGCGGTCAAAATAGAAGTTGGGAAACTTGTCGTCATAAAAGACGATAATCTACCGCCTATGAAGTGGAAAATGGCACGAATCCTTCAATTGCATCCTGGGAATGACGGAGTAGTTCGTGTTGTTACATTGAAAACAACTGCAGGTTCGATGAAACGAGCAGTCGAAAACTTTGTGTTTTGGCCAATATTCGACCATGATCAGCACGAACAATCGCATTGACCGACAAGCAAACTTGTATTCCCCTTCCCAGCAGAAGAGGATTTTTTCTTTCTTTTCAGATATTTCTGGGTGGTTGAGGATGTCTATAAATGACACCAAACCCATCAGACTTCAACCTTCGATCAAGATGCACAAATCTGACCTACATCTGGGGAATCAAATTGCAGCACCATATCTATTATTCTCACCACTACTGGACGAACGATAGAGAATCAAACAAACTCCATTAGGCAACAAATGATTGTGCCCTGCTGCATATGTATGGATATCAGCTTCGTTCGTCGCCCAGCAATGCTATGGTCAAGTAATCTGTGTGATACGACTAGGAATGGGAGATAAGAGATGGAGCCGACTCTCAGTGGACTGCTGGGGACGATCGATAACATCGCATAGGCGATCGTGTCTGCAGATGACCAGTAAGAGATCAGTTTTTTAGTTAGTAATTGTATTTCGGCCATATATTCTAAGCCAATTGTACGATATACCTCAATTCGTCAAACTGAGTCGATTGGTTACAACACTATCGGTCTCTATAAAAGTTTGGTTTTGAGCGAATATATAGCCTTTACTCGTACGTGTACGAAAAAGGCAAAACATGTATTTTGGTCATAACTTCCAAGCCCATAGTGCGATCAGGCCAATAGATAACAATGGGACAGGATTGTGAACTAATCGGTAAAGGATAAGTGCTTAAAAAGTGACTCACACACATACACAGCGTCTCCCTATCAAAACAAAACCTATCCTTTCTGTGCGCGTGCAAGATGAAAGATGATTGAACGTCAGCAAGCCTTATTGCCTTCTTTGAAAACAACATACAGAAAAACACCGAATATTGTATATTATAATAACATGAAATGTGTTGCTAATTTTTAATTTACTGTTCCAAAAAATAATTAACCTAAAAAATAAATAACCTGTCAAGTTGTACGGATAATTTGCAGACACCCTGTATATGAGCTGATTTTCCTATTCTTTTTTTCGCACTTGTATAAATACTATAGGTAACAATTGTGCGATATTAAATGTTTATTTTGTCGTCTGATAAAACTGAGAATTAATTCAGGACGGTTTGGGATAGTATGCCGAATACAATTATAATAATTGCATTGCACTGTTAAACTATCAGTCTATCTAAATGTAATTATATTTTAAGACAGTTGCTTCCTTGACCCGATGAAAAGTATGTATATACTAACTGGTTATCGTTAAAAAGAAATAACCAATTACAATTACAATTGCATCAGTAACCACAGGAATCGTGTTTTTGATTTGCTGGTAGGAATATGAGGTATTACTTACTGGCATCCTAAATGAAAACTCGAAGGGCATCGGTCGCAACATATTAGATCTCCTCCCTCTCCACAAGCATCACATGTATCGTTATTATGACCACGACCAGGCTTTCTGTAGTACGGATGATGTCCTTTCTTGCAGATTGACTTTTGTTCTCCGGAGTCCGGTGGCTTGATCAGCGCTTGAATCAACTGTGGTTGAGTTAACAAAAAGCATTATCTCGATTGAATATTTTTATTCATTAACTAACCGGCATCAGTCCAACAGCAGCATCCGGATCGAACTGTGCACGATTCTTAGACATTTTTGTAAGACAAAAAATCCAATATTTTCACAGATTTTGCTGATAAAAGTCGTATAATGCGTGAATAAATAAAACTGAACTTTGATTTTTGATTTGACAATCACAACAGTGACAACGACAAGACTTACACGGAAGAAAAAAGTACCCAGCGTTGAGTTTTTTTAAACTTATTTTTGAGTTATTTTTTCTCTTCTCTCTTTCATCCACACTGAAAACCAAAACTACCAAAAAGTGGGTTGTTTGCACTCAAAACCGTGGTTTGGGCTAGGGACGTTCCCAAGGGGTTTCCAACATCATTGATTACTTGTCACTACTGTCAAAATTACCATGATTACTCTTGATTACTCAGTGATTACCTTGATTAAAGTGATTATAACGCTTCTTGTTGATTCCTCATAGATTACTCCTGATTACTTACTTATTCCGAAGAATTACTCATGATTATTTGATTATTTTGGGAGAATTTGACATTTATACTCTCATGGAACTCTTCGTCTCTCAACAGCTATCGAAAACTATTCAAAGGATAACGATTTGAGTTCTTTGGTCGGGCAAATGCATTAAAATGATGTAAGAATCATTGTAATTTTTAGTAATCAGTAATAAATCAGCGTAATTTTTAATAATCAATTTGATTAAAATAATCATTGTAATCAGAATAATCCATAGTAATCATAAATAATCAATGGTAATCAATTATTAATCATCGTAACCTAAGTAATCAATTTGATTAATGTAATCAATGTAACCAGAGGAATCCATAATAATCGACTATCTTTCTATATAATAAAAATGAGTTGAATAAAGAAAACCCTAACTGATTAGTTTTGGGATCCGCAAGGTTTGTATATACCAACAGTTGGTGAATTTAACGGGGAAAGGAAAAAAATGATTAGAATACAATTTTGGGCCAGCTGTTGAGGAACAAACGCACGGAAAACAAACGCACTCTAGATCAAGAGTGCGGTACTGTTAATAGTTCATTGTGGCATTTGCAACACCCGGGTTTGCTGGGTTTCTTTCGCTAGTAATCAATAGTTATGAGATGTGTAACCATTCTAACTTTTGGTATGCTTTGAATAATAGACCTTTCTCTTTAAAATTAAATGCTCGTTTTATTGTTTTATATTATCAGTCTCTTATTGACTAATTTATAGTTAACTTTCCCAAAGAACCCATATTTTTGAAGCATCTAACTAATTTTGAAAATCAAAAATTAAAAATAAAAACCGATGTAAGCTCTCACGACAATCCAATTTTCTGCCATTTCCATATACCTATCGCAACTACATCGGGGCTAGTGCTCACGATGACTCAAAGCGGTAATATAAATGGGCACAAATCGCGATGCAGTTTCGACATCGACAAAAAAAAATCGCTAGAGTTCACTTCAGTTTTAGGAAGTACAATAATATAAAAGATATTTTTGTTACTAGATAAAGATTGTCGCTACGGTGCTTCGGTTCCTTTTGTTCTGCTGCCCGAAACATGTGTGGTATCAAACTGTCAAATCGTATGTATTTTTCCTTCATTGACATTTAGATCCCTATGCTCGCCAGCTAAAGATGTTCCGGACAGCGACAATCTTTCTCTATAGTAACTAAAATATCTTTAATAATATCAATGATAACTACGAATTTATTACTTAAAAATATAATAATTAATAACTGATTACCACTGATTATCAATGATTACTTGTGATTACTATGGGTTACTCTGATTACCTCGATTACCTTGATTACTCACAATAATATGATTACTTTGCAAAAAATGAAGTAATCTTGGATTACTTGTCACCTCAAAGCATCTTGGAAACCCCTTGGACGTTCCAATACTTCAAAATAACGATATTTGATTCGATACGATAATCGAATCAAAGTATCGATATCACCGATATATTGGATTGAAAATATCGGTATATCGGAAAAATCATATGATATTTCAAAATAAAAATATTTAGAATATATTTGTAGTAGTTTTTCAATTACGATTGAATTACTGTACTAAATACTCCTTCACAATAATTATTAGAAATGACTTTTCTCTATAACTTAATCCAGTGGCGTTTCTCTAACCTCATTCTACCTGTACACTGGATTTTAATTTAAGGAAATGGTGTGCGGAAACGCATAGAATAACTATATTTTGCTGGGCTTACACGACTTATATTTTTTTTTATTTTCTATTTGGGCTGCCAAAATTTTCATTTTTTGTGTCAGTGCACAGGTAAAACGGGTGAGGTTACGCAATGTAACTGACTTAATACAATCTGCTACTAGAGTGTTCCAGTTCAACAATCATTGGCGGTGGCGTTCGTCGTAATTTTAACCGATAGCGGCTGCGTTGTCGGCATGATACTGACCTCGCTTTTTTCCGTTCGCCCGAAAAAATCAACTTAAGTTTCTAGAAATTTTTTCCTCGGGTTATTCTGATCCTGACAACAGAAAATTATCTCTTCGGAATTTCCACGAAGGTTTTTAAAGTTTAAATTACTTTTAAAAAAATCGACAAAATCCATTGAAATATTCCTAACTAAGGCTCTGTCTCATTTGGAGAATTAAACTGAAATTAAACTTAAAAGTGACATTTCAATAATTATCAAATAACCCTGCTCGCAGAGCAAGATTACTTTTGACAGATATCGAATCATTTTGCATCGATGTCTTATTGGAATTGCTGGGTAGCACCAACCATTCTTATGACTGGGTTATTTGCTAATTTTCGAACTGTCACTTTTAAGTTTAAGTCTCCAAATGAGACAGAGCCTAAAAATAGAAATTCTCTTAAACTTTCAAGAGGAATTATTGGTAGGAAATTTTCTTCGGTTTTCACGAGCATTCTTCTAAATTTACGCAAAAAGTTCCACCAGAAAAAAATTAAAAATTTTCTTCAGAAAGCCCGTAGAAATATTTTAAGGAAATTCTCTTTAACTCCTACGGGGTATCATTTTGAAGCAAATATTAATATGTTTTCCAATACTTCTAAATTCCCTTTTTCACGAATCTCTTCATAATTTCCAAAGTTGATTTCTTTAATTTATCGCATAGGAACACGTCAAATACATATATAATTGAATTCGCATGAGAATTCAAGGATGAGCGGCATTAGATATATTGCACAACGGCGCGTCAATGCAAAGTGTCGAGCTGCCAAAACTTTCCGTGATGACAGCGCACACCTCACACCATCCGCGCTACCGAGAAAAAATCGCTAAACCATTAAAAATACGGCATTTCAGATCCAAGTATTTTCTTTCACAAAATACAATGCAGTTGTTATTTTTGTATAACTTTGTTTTGATTCAATATATCGATATCGAAAGCAAAAATATTGATATAACCGATATATTGAAAGCAAAGTATCGATATAGAAATATCGGATATCGAAACAAAAATATCGATATTCCGATATTGCGAGAATAGAGAAAAATTCTAATTTTGCGGAGCAAAGAAGAAGAAGCAGACTTAGTGTCGGAAACTTCAAAATGGCATGCACTGTACGAAAAGTGTTGATATTTCTTGATATCAAGAATATTCGAGAAATCTAAAATGTTTCTAAACCACATAAATATATGAAAAAATGCCTTCAAAGTATCATAAAACTTATTTAAAAAATATAGCGGCATGTAACATTCTTTTAAAGTTGCATATTCCCGTTGATTTTAATAATCAACATTCACACCGAAAAAATAAACCAAAATTTTTTACCGTGCAACAAGTGATTTGACGTTTGCGGAACAGCTTTCCGACAGTCGACCGTCGGACCCCGGTTCGAATTTTTCAATCTTCTCGCAATATATCGGAACGTCCTAGTTTGGACGCGACACTTGGATTTTTTCAGTGTTGCGCTTGAAGTCTCAATCGATGTGTACACGGATAGATAATTCAACCCAAACTTTGAGTTCAATATACGCACTTATGAGGATCTGTCTCATTTGGAGAATTAAACTTAGAAGTGACAGTTCGAAAATTAAAAATCACCCTGTTATAAGAATGGCTGGTGCTACCCAGCAATTCCAATAGGACATCGATGGAAAATGATTCGATATCTGTCAAAAGTAATCTTGCTCTGCGAGCAGGGTTATTTGATAATTATTGCAATGTCACTTTTAAGTTTAATTTCAGTTTAATTCTCCAAATGAGACAGACCCTGAGAATATAGCAGAAAAAATTTACCCAAATTTGGGTAGTTTTCCCTTTCTTTCCCATGATTGCTATATAGATTGTGAGGCGATATGATTCATTGAACGCACTCATTTTTCGCAAGGGGTTTCCAACCAATGTTATGGATTTTACACAGGTTCGGGCGAGAGAGCTCAAACGTATTCGTGAAATGTCGGAATCAGTAACAGTGTTCGTTTCGCACGACGACAGCGGTGGCTCGGGTGTCGGAAACAAAAGAACGGTGACGTCAAACTCACACCTCATGAATGAAATTTGGTGTGAGTTTGACGTCAGCAATCAGCTGATCAGAAATGTTTACACTTTTTGAGCTACTAATACGAACAAAAGGCACGCTCAACCGGACCTGTATAAAATAAAGACATTGGATTCCAACATCATTGATTACTTGTCACTACTGTCAAAATTACCATGATTACTCAGTGATTACCCTGATTAAAGTGATTATCACGTTTAATGCTGATTACCCTGATTACTTACTGAGTTGAGATTTATTCCATGACGTTTTAACTTCGCGAACGGGTTGGCTGATTTGCAAGATTTTTTCCCTAATCGATTCGTTTTGGGATCCGCAAGGTTACAAACAGTTGGTGAATTTAACGGGGAAATGTAAAAAATCTTTAGAATACAGTTGTGGGCCAGCTGTTCAGGAAAACAAAACAAACGCACGGAAATTGATCTAGTGTGCGGTGCTGTAAATAGTTTATTGTGGCATTTGCAACACCCGGGCAAAGCTGGGTTTCTTTCACTAGTAATCAATAGTTATGAAATGTATAACCATTCTAACTTTTGGTATACTATGAGTAACAGACCTTGCTCTTCAAAATTAAATTCTCGTTTTATTGTCTCAGTCACTTCCTTGACTAATTTATTGCCTGCTTTCCCAAAGAACCCATATTTTTAAATATCTAACAAATTTTTGAAATGAAAACAAAACTGAAAAGGTGATGCACGTGGTTTAAACTTTTTTAAATTTTTAAAAGAGCTAGAGGCGTTAATATAGTTTCTTTGGGAAAGTTGACCTTACAAATTAAAGAATCGATCAAACGAATAAAATTTGTGATGGAAAACTTGATGGAAAAGGTTAATTATTACTAAAATTTACAATGAATAATAGTTGGTTACCATTGACTATTTTAGATCCAGCTAAAAACCGATGTAAGCTCTAATGACAATTCAATTTTCTGCCATTTCCATATATCGCTACTACATCGGAGCTAGTGCTTATGATGCCTCAAGGCGGGAATATAAATGCGATGTAGTTTCGACATCGAGAAATAAAAGAAAATTCCATGGTTGCTAGAGCTCACTTCAGTTTACAACTGGAAGTACAATAGTATACATTAACGGCGTAGGTCGCTGCGTATCTGATTATAGAAATGTTTCACACTCAATCACAAGGGACATATTTCAAATCGCCTATGAAACATTTCCATAAACAGATACACAGCAACCTACGCCGTTAAGTGAAGCTCCCTGATAATATATTGATGATTACTATGAATTGATTACTAAAAATATAATAATTAATAACTGATTACCACTGATTACCAATGATTACTTGTGATTACTTATGGGTTACAGTAGCCGTTCGATAACTGTAAAATGTTTACTTTTCAGTTAACGAATGCCGTTCGATAACTGCAACGCATTCTAGACGTCAAACGGTTGTCAATCGACGTCAGATGCAATAAAAGTGCATCTAAATGTGCAGCGCAATGCAGTTGTCATTGAGTTTGACACCAGTTTGAAGTTTAGCGGTCCGATAACTGCAACATTGTTGCCATTATCGAATTGCAGTTAAAAGCATTGCAGTTAAATGACTTCCCAACAAACATTCACTAGTTAAACTAACATCAGTGTCATGATTCAGTTCAGCACTGTATTGAATTTTGTCTGTACTATTTCTTATCGAACTTCTGTTCAGGCTTTGTTCACACAATTTTGGAGAAGTTATACAGCTACAACATCTCATTGTGAAAAACAGTTTTATTACCTGGTTCGTTTAACCTTTAATAAGCATTTTACTTAGCCTTAATTCAGCTACATGTAAATTCTTTGAAAATAATAACGGATTGAAAGTATCATGATCAAGATCTTCATTAAACGTATTGAAATTGCTATTTTCATATAATCATTTTAAAATTTTCATTTTCATAAATCGGGTCTCGAACTGCTGACATTTGATCATCCGCCGGTAACGTTGCCATCCACGCCATCCTTGATTTGTAAGTGATAGCTTACTCAATGCAAAACATAAATAATCGTATGGCTGAATATGAATCATGATTGACTCTTATTCAACAAGTCAATCTGTCAAACTACAGTTTGTTAATAACTGTAGAAGATTTTTATTTCAACCATTGTTTAGCCAGTCATAACCATTCAACACTGGGAAAAAATATAAGAAAATAATGTCAAAACGATAAAATAAAATTCCTCTCCAATGATGGGGTGGGTTTATGAAAATTTAATGAATTTATGTTCGACCTTTCTCGGATACTCTGAATAACCGGTCGCGATATTATTCTGCCATAAATACCACACATGCAGTGAGTAAATAACTACACATATCGACATTTATTTACCAGAGCCGTAGCGTGGACTCCCAGCGCCCTTGGCGAATCGTTTGTTGTTGCCCCTTTTCTACTAAGAGAAATCAAATGCTAAAATTTTACATTTGGAAAGCAATTTGAATCTCATACCAACAAAAAAAGTTTAATGATTCAAACATGCTTTAAATAGCGTCCAATATTTAGAGATGTAGTGGAACCTGATACCTGAAATACACATAGAAGGATTGAAGAAAATGACGCAAATAAACAAACTTGTAGAGCCGGGTTAGAATCTCATCAAAATTGCTGAAACTTTTTACGGTCTCTAAAGTATATTACGAAGAAGATGGGATTGATTTTTATTTTATTTTTATTAAACAAATGAATTCTTTGAAAAAAAAGTATTCCGGCACCATTCATGAAATTTTCTAAGGAATACCTTGAGGAATTTCTGGGGGAATTCATGGAGAAATTTCTGAAAAGAATTTTTGAAGTAAATTCGCTGATATTACTGGATATTTGTTTTGGAAGAACTCCTTGAAGATCTCGTGGAAGAAAAATTGGGAAAATTTCCAGGGTAAATTCATTAGGATATTCTGGGGTGAGTCCCAGAAGGAATTTAACGGAAATCCAGAAAGGTTTTCTGGTTGATTTCTTGACAAACTGTTGGGGATTACCTTTTTAGAGGAATTACGGCAGTAATGTTTGGATATGGGTACCTAGTAGTTTTCCATATAAGGATTCAGTTATAATAAGTAATGATAAATACGATTTTTGCTCCGACATTTCGATTAGTCGAATTTGATGAGAAATTTCCGGATGGATTCTCATAAGAATATCCAAAGATGTTTTTATAGAAATTTGCCTGGCGGAGCTTCTGAAAGATTTCCTGAGGAAATTCTGCAAAAATACTGGACGATCTTCCGGAGGAATTGGGGGACAAACTTCTGGAAATTAAGTCTGAACAAATTTCTGGATGAAATCCAGAATAGGAATAACTTGAAAAATTCCGAATGAATTCCTGGAGAAACTTCTGGAGAAATTCTTGCAGAAACTTTCAATGAAATTCTTGGAGAAACATTCGGAGAAATTCCTGTAGGAGCTTCTGAAGGAACTAACGAAGGAATTCTTGGAGGAACTACCGGAGGAAGGAAGGAAGATTCCTAGAGTAATCGCTGGAGGAACTGTAGGAAGAATTCCTACGCTTATTTGTGGACTCATTTGAAGGAACCCACATGGAAAAACTGAATCATTTCTTCACTATTCACTCCACAATGCTGAAACATTACGATTCCGAAAAACTCTCGGTGGCCATAATAGTGACCAAAAATTTTACCAATCGCGATGTGGATATCAAACATATTGATTTTCAAATAACTTAATAAGATACTATCAGATTTTTTCTTATTCAATTGGCTCTTTCAACCCGGTTCCAGAGGTCCCTGAGAATCCTGAATAGCAGTCAAAACTAAAACCAATCCATTTAATATGTAGATGTGAAATAATTGAAAATTTTCTTTTTTTGCTCCATCAAGATTACGCATCTACCATATACCTATAGATGTTTGGACCAATCGATAGTCGGTTTGGTTATTACATGGCCTTTAAGTAATAAAACTGTTCTATTTGTTATAGAGCAAACAGTGATTTTGGTGCCCCCTGAAGGCTGGCGCCCTTGGCGGGGGCCAACCTGGCCAACTGCACGCTACGGCGCTGCATGTGGCAAAATATGGCGTGAGTTCAGTCGCTGTGTGTAAGGAATTGTTAAGGACCGTCTCGATTTCTGAGATCCTACTGTCCCACAAACGTTGGTCCTCCCGCACGTAGGTGCGGATTGCTGCATTTACTGTGCGGTGAACACGTTCCACAGGGTTGCCCTGGGAATGATATTTTGAATTTAGCCAGTGTCTGATCTCAAATCGTTCCATTAGCATACGAAATTCCCGCGAAAGAAAGCATGACGCGTTGTCGGTTATAACCACTTCCGGCACCGAGTTGCGGAAGAACCACTGGTCACGAAGAGTGGTGCAGAGGACGACACTATCGATTCTTCGAAAAGGCACCAGCATAATCCATTTGCTAAACAAATCGATTACAGAAAAGATATACTGATTTTGTTTTTTACTTTTAGGAAGTGGGCCAACAAAGTCAAGAGCTATAATTTGCCAGGGATGGGTGGTAATGCGTTGCTCTCCTAAAGGAGGACACAGTGCAACATTAGCTCCCTTGGATTCTTTTACATACTGTGCAATTTTGAACATGATGTCGGACATCGATAGCCATCCTTGGCCAAAATAGCGCTGCCGGATTCGAGCCAAGGTTTTGTCGGTACCCAGGTGCAGGGAATTGTCATGATTTTCTTCTAAAACCGCTGACCGCTCTTGAGGAGTCGGTACCTCTTCCAGTCAAACCGCAGGTCGTGGATTGACCCGGGAGTGGAAAGGTATCGATACAGTTTTCCTCCCTAATTTGGTAATCGACATTATTTTCCGGATTCAGAACAATTTCATCCATCATTTGCTCGTACCAATGAGTGTCCGAGTTCATAGGATTAGCATCCTCGGAAGGACTAGAAATGGGATTACCTGTCTTAACGGCCAGGGTGGATACCCCACGAGAGAGGGCGTCTGGTACCGTGTTTTCTTTTCCTTTCGATGAATTATCGTCATATTGTGGTGCTGTAATTCCAGACACCACCTACTGCACCGTCTTCCACTTGGCCGTCATTATATGGGTTAAGGCAGATGAATCGGTCACTAGGGTAAAGTGTGATCCTCAACGTAGCTCTAGTTCGATGGACAGGAGAGAAGCTAAAGCTTCCTTCTCGCATGCATGATAGTTCCTTTGTGGGGTTGTCATTTTATGCGAGAAGTAAGCAATAACTTTCTCCAGTCCATCTTGCTTTTGAGTTAGGATTCCGGCCACTGCCACGTCACTGGCGTCTGTCTGGATTGTAAATTCTAGATTAAAATCTGGAGAAGAAAGAATTGGAGCAGAAATCAATTTTTCTTTGATTTTATTGAACCCCTCTTCAGCGGCCTCGTTCCAGCCCAGGATTTTGGACTTGGTTTTTAACTAGGATAGGATGTGCCAAGTAGTCAGTAGAAATCGTACCGATTTGCTGTCACAATCGTACCGGTTGCTGATTGGTTGAAAATGACATTCGATTACTTCGATTGGTGGCGGCGTGTTTTTCGCAGGGCAACATGTTGTTAGTCTGGCCGTGTTGCAGGTTTGTAAAGTTGATATTAAACAAAATGTGCAAATGTTTGAGTTCCAGTTTTTTTGGTAAAAATAAATTTTATTGAACTGCAAACGCCATATAAATTATTCTCAAGGGTTGTAAAGGTTCAAAACTGTTGATTTAAAGCATTATCATTCGCTTTTCTGTAATTTCCGATCTCGAAGTCATATTTTTATTAGCGAAAACTTCTCTCTGTTAGTATTTCGCTTCTCTTACATAAATATTGGATGGAACAGGAAGAAAGACATCAAGTTTTGATACATGATATTCGGAAGATTTTGTACCAAATTACTTTGGCTGCACTGGAGACCATCTCGTCAGAGCAACCGACTAAAAAACAACAAGGCAGTCTCAATTGAGTTGTCACATCCTATCCTAGGTTTTTAACAGGTCCGATAAAGAGGAAGTGATCCCGCTAAAGTCGTCGATAAATCGGCGATAATAGTTGGCCATTCCTAGGAAGCGGCGCAGTTTAGTTATAGTGGTTGGTCTCTCATATTCCACTATGGCTCGTACTTTCTCAGGATTGGCCCGGAGACCATCCGTGGAAAGCAGGTATCCTAGGAATGGCAACCTTCAACACCGAATTTAGATTTCTCTAAATTAATAGAAAGGTTTGCTAGGTTAGACGACGAGCCACTTCCTGTAAGAGCTGAATATGCTCTTCGAACGTCTCCGTCACGATGACTATATCGTCTAGGTAGACGAAGACGTTCGGTTCGAGCTCCCGTGCCCCAGCACCCTGTCCATTAATCTGATAGAGAAGCAGGGCTGTTGACAAGCCCGAAAGGAAGACGAGTAAACTGGAAACATACCCTTGCCCTGTATGATAAAGGCCGTATATCGACGCGAGCTTTTCTCCAAAGGTATTTGGAGAAATGCTTCGGAAAGATCAATGGTACTTAAATACCGCGCCTTCGGCAACTGACCCAGTGATTCGTCCTGGATGGGGCAAGGGTATGTGTCTCGAATTGTTCGTTCATTTATTTTCCTTGCATCTAAGCATAGGCGCACCTTTCCCGACGGTTTTATAACGGGCACCACATTAGATGACCAGTCAGAATGGGCTCGTTCGATTATACCGATATGAAGCACTCGATCGAGTTCCCTCGCGACCTTCTGTTTGAAACTGCCTGCTCAGGGATTAAGGATCTCGGGTCGTTTTATGCGGACTTGTCTCTCAATTCCGTAGCTGAGGACTGTCATATCAAGCAGGAGTACAATACTAGTTACCTTACCCAATGGTGTTTCACAGAGTGGTGCTCGTAGTTGTTGGTAATACGAAAACATTGAAATCTAAAGGGGTTCCTAGAAAGGCGAGGCCTGATGGTCCTTTGTGGACCCGACAAAGCGGAAAAATAGCAAAAGTGGTGGAAACATTTTAACCTAGGGCTATGCTCTTGAATTAGGAACTACTGGCTCAGTTTTACGACCTCCTCTGTTTTATTGTTGTGACGTCAGTTTGCAGGGGTTTTATACTTGCGGTTGTGGTCGGTCGATAGGTTTTGGGAACCTCCGGTTCCGCATACGGGTAGCTCGCTCTGTAACCTAGAAGAGCGGTCTACGTTGAGCCAGTCTAGCAGATGCCGACGGAGATGGCGGAAAGCGGCCTCGGAAGCGTGGTTTGACTCCAGCGGCAGGCGTTGGCGAACATCGGTGAAATTACCGGACGTCTGGTCGAAATGTTGGGCTCCGTTGCGTTGAGCCACATGGATGCCATAACAATGGCGGCTTTGGCTGAAGCATATTGCAGGTGCGCTGCTGATACCGACCTCCTGTCGCCATTCTCGCCACTGAGGTTGCTGGGGATTATTCCAAAATACAGAAAAAGGCCCATACTTTGGACCTAACCACAAATTAGACCCTGTGACGTCACTAACTCGCTTTTAACATTTTCACATTTTTACAATAGTTTTACCTTTTCTTTGTTGCTTTTAACGTGTTCGTTTTGTTGTTTGCTTTGTGTCGTGTTTTAACTATAAATCTAAACATAGAGATAATTTTAGCTTCTTACTAACACATATTAACACTGTACATACTTTTATAACAATTTTACAGCGACTAACACCTTACTAACGAACTTTGTATGAACTATTTTACTAATTGAACCTAACAAAGAAACAAAAACACCAAATTAAAACAATTGCACCACATGAGGAATTAACTTTCTAACCTCTCACTTTAAAGAAAAACTACACACGCGCGCACTTCTAGACCTTTTCTAGAAAAGTTCAGCCAAAGAGAAGGCTGCAGGGATTGTCGGGCTTTTTATAGGAAAACCGACTCAAATTAATAATGTTGTTCGCATTATGCTTTTACAACCTGTAGAGCATAGCACTTGCGCTCCATCTGTGGGCTCGACGCGATTACAACAGGGCTGTGTATGTTTTGCCTCTGCTCAAACTGCTCGACACTGACCTGTCACTGCAGCGTGACGGATGGCCGTGAGAGTGAAACAGGCATTAGGTCACTACGTGAGTGCCAACTGTCTCATTTAATGATACTGTATTCATATTTGATTCGGGAGTATCTAGTCGTGGGATGGATTGCTTTGGAATTGTGGTGGAGCCATTAGTTAGGAAATGTAACCAACGGTTACATGTTGGACCTTGGGGACAATGTATATGGGTACTGCCGTACTGGAGGTTTACCTTTCCACTCGTCCGATATTTCGATCCGATGTTCTGTCATGGAGTCACTGAAAGTTCGTCAGCGACCGCCACTTTGAATAGTTTTTGGTCTCCTCCAGCTGAATGCTTTCATTTTCGGTGAGAAGGGCTGTGAAATGGTTTCGAGACGCACTTCGTCTACGGTGCACACGTTACAGCTTTGTACGGTGGGCCATATACGAAACTTGCGCCAAAATCCATTCCTAGAATACAATCAACGACAAGGTCTTGTACTACAATAGTAGGGATAATTTTAAACTGCCTTGGAAGTTGAATGGAATGAACATTTGACCTAAAATTCTTAATTCAGACCCATTAGCTGAGTGAATCTTAGCAGGCCGCTTCACAGGTTGAAGTTTGCCTCCACGGAGTTTATTATAAATTTCTACGCTGATAATGGTCAGCTGACTGCCAGAGTCGAGCAGACCTTTAGATGGAATACCATATATTTTAATGGCCGCGTATGGCCTGTTGTCATTCAACTGAGATAGAGAAATATTTAGGGATTCGGTGGATTGTAAATCATAGCACTCTTCCGATACAGGTTCCCACCACTCGGAAGGGGTGATTCCGATCGAGTAAGAGTTTACGCGTGTAAAGACGGGCTCGACGATCGGCGATTTTCGATCGCCTGAAGCCCGTTTTTTTTGCAGTATGGGCAATTTTGGGTTTCGAATCCCTTAAAGCCACATACCAGACATAACAAACCGCCCTTGTAGCCTCGGCATTGTTCTAGGTTATGATTAGCTTGGCGACAATTTAGACACTCATATCTTCGTGGTGGCGTGTAGCCACTTACTAAGTATTCCTAGGGTTCTCGATGGCTTTGACCCTCCCTCTCGGGCGGGCTCATGGCCTATGGGTTTACTAGATGGAGTTGGGTTTTTGGGTTCGCTTTTACCATTATTCTCCTTATTAGGTGGTTGGGGTTTTATTTCTTTATTTTTGGTGAAATATTTTTCCTGTGGTTTTGAATTCGACGAACGATTTGTATATTTATTTTCTTCAAGTGATGGTTTTCCCGCTGAAATAAGATTGGTGGTTTTCTCAGATCCAAATACTTTTGCGAACAGTGAGAAATTGGAGGCATCTATCATATGACCAGCCTCCAATAGTTCCGAAAGGTTTGCAAGGGGTTTCAGAGCAAAGCCTTCTTATAGTCCGCTCGCATATTTCTTCTGAGTATGTCAAGTCTTTCTCCTTCAGTCATGGGGTTTATCATTGAACGAAACATTCCTTCCCTCTCATAATAGAACTCTTGGAATGTTTCTGTTCCTTTGCTGTCGTTCTTTGATAAATTTTACTCCGGACTAGCGAATCTAGCTCCGGATGAGCGAAAGTTTTTCTGAGTTCTGTTACTAAATGGGCCCAGTTGCCCAATCTTCCCGCTGATCGCATGGACATGTACTAGCTAAGTGCTGGACCTGTGAACAGGTGGAAGGCAGAATCGAAGAGTTCCGGTTCCGAAATATTTTCGGAGAGAGCCAATTGGAAAACCAAATGCAGAAACTCGTTTAATTTGGAGTCCCTGGTCAGTGCCAGCGTACTTTTCTGACCTTCCACTTAGATACTGGTAGGGGATTTACGGCTATACGGTCTATTAGTTGGGTCCCAAACGGGAAAAGGAGTGTTTGGCATGTTACCTCCATTACCAGCGATGCTGGGACTTGGCTGTGCACCTGACTGACCATGCTAGAAGACCCTCTGATTATTGACTGGTCCTGTCCTAGGGCTCGGTAAGGGGTTTTGAATCCAGTCCGGTCCCCGTGACAATGGGGGGGAGCCGGATGAAGGCCGCGATGAGGTGAAGGCGTGTTCCTGGGAACATACGGTGTTAGCTTCCACTTATCTCCCGAAAAATCGGAAACAGCAAACGAAGATGTTTGGCGTGGGGTTTCCTGAACACTGGTTAAGGGAAACCAAGAATTGATTGGCGGGGGCGAACGATAGGCCAGTGTACCTGTCGGTAAATTATAATAAGAACTAGAGTTGATCGATGACGCCATTCTCGGTACCGTGTTCACTAAAGTAGGATTCGTTACCGTATTAATTGCTGGGTAACCAACGGTACTTCTAGCGAAACTATCTTGGTGCCCCATATTTATACCACAATTTTTCCAATGACCAAAAATCGGTCACTTGTATTGAACCCCTATTGGCCTGTGTCTCTTGTGACCAGGACGGTTCTGAGAAGTCCACTTGCCTAGTGGTGGTCACTGCCCTGCCCCTGATTCTTTCTGGCACTGTTCCTGTACAGATAGTTTGGTTGATACCCGGGGTGTTTGCTGCTCTACTGCTGTTTGTATGACGGGTTAGAAATGAACATCTTTAAACTTCCTTAAAATATATAGTTCGTGTTCGAGCTTCAATAAACCTTCCCTGACATCATCATTAGTTTGCGTATCCTCCGACCCCAACAATCCCAATCTCTGAAGTGACCCAAAATATCATCGTCAACCGATGACTGACGTGGCGTTGCTATCTGATCGGTCGAGGTTGTAACCCGATCATTGAAAAGCCAGTCCAAACCCAGCTGTTCCCTTGGAGTTTTCTTATAGAAAAACTCCCACAGCAGCGACAGAACTGTCATTAGAATTTCATTAAGCTGTGGTTGTTCTTCTGGTGGTGCAATGCAGCTTTTGACTAGCCTTACCCTATTTCCTAAGTGCAGCAGAGCTGACTGGCACCTAGGTGGTGCATCCTTAGTTGAGCCTTCAACTGAGGCCTTTATCAACCGAATTTTCTCCTCACAAGCCACTACCTCCTCAATCGGATTCCGTTTCAACGAACACTTCTCAAGTCCTTCTTCTGCTTTCTCCTGCTTCAATCTTTCCCTTAAAACTCTTCTTTTCCGGCACATCGTTTCATCATGTCCAAATACAATATCCCTAATCTCTAGCTCAAAATCGAGTTCATCTTCGTTAAGATGATTGACGCGAATGTCGTAGAATAGTCTATTTAAGTCTTCCTCCCTAATTCCTAAGCTTGAGCCACTTTTCGGTTATCTAGACTTGGTACTTATTCAAAAGGACGTATGTGATTTTGTAAACAAAGATTCAAACGTCGATTTGTCCGATCTGATGGCCCTCCCACGCAAATCAACACGACTAACAGGTAGCCGAAGCCTCCCCCTATCTGTCTATGGTGATGGTTTGCGTGGGAGGGCAATCAGATCGGACAAATCGACGTCTGAATCTTTGTTTACAAAATCACATACGTCCTTTTGAATAAGTACCCGAGAATTTCGTTTTTTTAAATTCAGTGAATAAATTTAAAAAAAGAGAAAAAAACCTAGCCTATATTTACATTCAATAATAAGTTCAATTCAGAGTAATAGAAAGAAAATAATATAGTGAAACTAAGAAATATGATACAAATTCAATTAATATACTAGTTTATCAAATCCGAAGCCTTTCAAAAATTGCCTTTATCGCTGTGAGTGACTCGGACTAGTAAGAGCGCAGTAAGAGATCAAACAAACTTTCCCCCAGCCACAAATCACTTCACTGACGTCACCAAGAAAATCCACTAGATAAACCACGACAAACCTGTAAGTGTTGGTTATGTTATGTGATGAGTGTTGCCGAGAAATTCGTGGAATTTTAGTGTTATGCGTGAATTGTTTGTGAATGGCAGGTAAACTCGTTTTTATGTATAGGTTTTCCATGTACAGTAGCGACTGCAGTAGAGCAGGGCGCGATTAGCCTCCACCACCCTAGAAGACTGCAGCCACTCACCATAGTCCTCCAACCCAACACCAGATGGCCAGAAGCACCGCCGTCAAGCAGCCATGAAGGGTGGCGTAATTGGGTTGATGGAATGATGCGAGGTGACTGACCTGAAAAAGGAGGTCATGACCCCAGAATGCAGGAAACAGCCTGAAACCGTCACTTCATCCAACGCAATTCGAAGTGAACGGAATAAAGTTTTAAAGCTATAGCGAAAGCACCAAATTAGAAGAAGTGAGAGAGTTTGTGGAAGAAGACCAGGCGTAGAGGACGTCAGGTAATTTAAAGTGGCTGCTTCCGGAGACAGAAGCTGATCCCAGCATTTTCTCCTTCCCAGAACCCCGCCGTTTTTATGGTTTAATCCTTGGTTAAACCCCATCGAGAACCGCCATCGTACCCAGGTTCCATTGACGGCCTGATTCGGCATTGTTCCGCCGATAGCCGTTCGGCCATCTTATTGGCCGTTTTGGACCGCGGCAAGGAGCGAGGGAGATCCCCAAGCCACCCCAGCGTTACCACCGGTAAGCCGCAGCGAGCCGAGTCGTCGGCAACAGAAGGAGGAAGGTGTCAGCCACCGACGCTACGTAGGCCGTTGAAGGGCGAAGGAAGTACCAAAGAGGAAGACAGCCGCCGTCGCCGGCGTGAATGCCCTTGCATCGAAGATCGAAGTCAAGGAAGGACGGAAGGAGAGCTAGGCAGAGGACGAGGAAGGACAGGAGTTGAAGAAGGAAGAAGTGAAGTGGTGGAGTGCTGCCAGGAAGAGGGGCCCCGAGGAAGACAGGTTAGCTAGACTTAAGAAAGTGAAAGAGTGGAGGAAATAAGGGGGGGGGTTCCCTACATTTTGATTGCGAGAGTTCCATGCCCGCGAGTAGCTTGAGGTGGGCGTGCCGACCGTGAGGCCATTGGTTCAGGGAGTCTCAGCATAGCTCAGGCCATACTTACCCAATTATTACACCTTGGGCCCAAACATAAAATTGACTCACCATCAGTTTCTTGTTGGTTGCAGCTTGGAAAATCGCATTCGAAATAGCTGGTTAAGACAGAGGTCTCTGGGAAAACATCCAGGCCTTCACGCGACTATTGTCATTAGAAAGTATTTGGAGGTGAATTCTGGCAAGAGTGCCTAATATTTCATTATATATTCGGAGGGGTTTTGATTGTCCACAAAAGAAGTGAAAATAACGATTGAGTGAAAACGAGTCGATAATCGAGTAATTCAAAAAGGAGCCCATTGCTCATTTGTGCGGAGAGATTTTTCGGATTGAGTGAGAGTAAAACAACAAGAAGGCTGTGTTTATTTGGCATTAAACTAATTAGCGGTTTCCACATCATAATTGTTGTCGTGTAGTTAAATTAGCTACCTTTTCTCAACTTTTTCGATTTATCCGTGGAAAAACAACGTTGCGAGATGGATTCAGCCCACTTGCAGACTCAGTATTACTACTCGTTGAATTTTGCCCATCTTGACGATGAAGAGCTGTGTCATGAATTACTGATTCGGGATATCGCCAGGAAGGATGAATCACGCAGCAAATTAGAGAGAGTCTTGCGTACGGTGATGAAATCTGAAAAGAGAAAAAGAAGCTACAATCTATAAATATGACGACATAGACGTGTTAGATGAGTTGAAACTATGCGATGAGAAAGAGCGAGCGATTAAATGCGTGTTAGAAGGAAAGAAGGTTCAAAAAGCTCCAGATAGGAAATTCAAATCAAAGCTTCTTCACATTCTGTTTAGAATGGTGCGGCTAAAGTCTCAGACCGATGCCGAGGAAGATTTGAATAGTATCGCGGTTATTGCAGGAGAGTGCATTAGGTTGATTAATAAATTCTACCACTTACGTCCCTGATAGTAGAAGTGAGAGAAGCAGAATTGAAAATTTTGAATGAAAGTTTGAGAGTAATGCGTGAACAAACAGAGGAGCAAATATTAGCTGATGAGCAGATCGCGGAAAGTGAAACCGAAAATAGAAATGAGAATGGAAGAGAGAAAGGCAATGAACAGGAAGTTATTCATTATGCTCAAAATGAAGGCGCGGTAGGAGGTAGTGTTTCAGCAAATGATGCTGTTCGCGTGACGGAACTTTCAGTTGAAAATGCAAAATTAAAAGAGGTAGTGAATCAGCTGATTCAGCGGATTCAAGCTTTGGAATCCACCCCGGTACCAAAGCCCGTAGAACAAGAGCGAATGAAACAACGCGTCAGTACGCCGGTAGACGAACGATCGGTACAAAGCGAAAATGAGTCACGCGCGAAGGTGAATAGCGAACCGGATTTTTATGAATGGGTTAAATCTAAATATGGATCAATGGAGAGCATTGCCGAAAGGAACAAGCTTCCACTGCCCGCATCTCCTCTCGACAATCAGGAAATTAGACAAGCGATAACAGTAGACAGGCCAAGAAATAGCCAGTTACCAGTACACAAATGGTCGGTTAGGGTACGACGGGATGGATAACGGACGAAGATTAAACGAATTCCTTAAAGAAGTTGAATTCAACGCGAGATCGGAAGGTTTTACTGAAGCGGAACTTTTTGTGTCTGCACACCACCTTTTACGCGAAAGGCTAGGTCGTGGTTCATGGAGGTGAATGGAAATAATGAACTTCAAACGTGGAAGAATTTGGTTAAGGAACTTAAGAATGAATTCTTACCTGTAGACATTGATTATCAGTATGAACGCCTAGCTAATGCGCGGAGGCAAGGTCCTCGGGAAAAATTCCAGGATTTTTATTTGGATATGGTCCGAATCTTCCGCAGCATGTCCAGACAGTGGGATGAGGACAGGAAGTTCGATGTACTATTCCGGAATACCAGGGTGGACTGCAGAACAGCCATGCTGGCTGCAAACATAACCACAATCGCTAGAATGAGGGAATTCGGTAAGAAGTTTGACTCCATAAATTGGCAAGTTTATGCTAGGAAAGAAAGTAGATTCGAAAGGCCAAAATCTGAGATTGAAGAAATCAGTTACCAGTCACAATACTGTGGTAGAAATGAATCTGGGAATCGGTTTCAATCAGGTTTTAATACAGGATATCAGGGTCGAAATGAGTCAACGAATAGGTTCCAAAATGAGTACAAGGGAGGATAACAGGGACGAAATTTCAACCCAAATTATAAAAGGCTAACGAGCAATTTGTACCTACGAGACATAGAAAGGAAGAAAATAGTGGTCAGCAGAGAGGGCAGCAAAAACCGAAGATAAGTCAGGCAGTAATCAGGAAAGAAGACAGTAAGAGCCAAAGCCAACTACAAGTGGCACTAATGCTTTACAGAGAATCGTCAAAGCATATATTCCCATTAAGCGAGGATTGTGTTTAACTGTCATGAAGATGGACACAGTTTTCGCGATTGTCATGAAGAAAACACGATTTCTGTGAGAAATGTGGATTTCCTGGGTTTGCGACTTTAAATTGCCCATTTTGCCAGTCAAAACCTCAAGAAGACTGCTCAATGAGGCAATGCAGTCTTACAAGCTCTAAAAGTCCTCAGCTAAGACTATCAGAAGAACCAACAGCCATTCTTCATCAGTTAGGTTATTCGAGAGTGGATCGTAGCCAAGAAGCAGGATGAGATTGCTACTTGCTCGTCAAGCTTAGTGGAGACGCCAGACCATTCACGAAAATTGATCTGATGGGGATTGAACTAATTGGTCTCTTGGACAGTGGTGCTGCAAGGACTGTGTTAGGCATCGGAGCGAGGAAAATTATGAAGCAACTGAACCTAAAATAGAACCCACTACTGTTGCATTACGTACAGCCGCCGGAGATGAGCTGGAAGTCCTTGGCTGTGCTGACGTCCCGATTACATTTAACGGAACAACCAAAATTTTCCAAGTAATTATCGCTCCGAATCTCAAACGTAGATGCGTATTGGGTTATGATTTTTGGTTGAAATTTGGTATCGAGTTGACTATCAAAATCACCCAATAGAGATTTTAGATGACGGAATATGTGAGGAGATAGAAAAGAAGAAATGTTAACAGAGGATCAGAAAAGAGCAGTTAGAGAGAGTGAAGAAAGAGTTTCTGGTGGCGCAGCCGAGGGCAATTCGGCAAAAACAAGCGTCATAGAGCACACTATCGAAATTCAAAGAGGAGTTTAGGGAAGAGCATCCGGTTAGAAAGAATCTCACCCATGGAGCCCAGAGATCCAACGGAAGATTCATGCGGCATTAGACAATATGATTCGAGACGAAATAGTGGAAGAATTCAATTCAGACTGGGCACTACCAGTAGTCCCAGTCAAGAAGAGGGATAGTGAGGAAATACGGCTCTGCTTGGATGCCAGGAAATTAAACGAGAGAACCAAGAGAGACGCATATCCGTTACCGCACCAGAATAGGATTTTAAGCCACTTAGGGACAGTTAGGTACATAACAACCATTGATTTGACACAAGCATTTCTTCAGATTCCTTTGAGCCCGGAGTCGAGAAAATACACTGCGTTCTCTTTACCAGGTAGAGGGCTGTTCCAATTTACACGACTTCCGTTTGGATTGGTGAACAGCCTGCTACACTAAGCAAGTTGATGGACAGAGTATTAAGCCATGGTGCACTAGGAGCCAGCAATATTCGTATATCTCGACGATATTGTTGTAGTTAGCCAAACATTTGATGAACACATGGAGAAATTACGAGACTTAGCGAAGCGTTTGCGAGAGGCAAATTTATGCATCAATCTCATTAAATCTAAATTTTGCTGCCACTGAATTGCCGTACCTTGGGTACATCTTGTCCCAAGAAGGATTGGTGGCTCAATCCAGATCGCGTACAAGCGATCCTGGATATACGGTTCCAACATCGGTAAGACAGCTTCGTCGATTCCTCGGTATGATCAATTACTACCGTAGGTTTATCGAAAACTACAGGCAGAAATCACTGCACCTCTCACTGACTTATTGAAGAATAAGCCAAAGAGGGTGCAATGGAACGCGGCAGCTGAGAATGCATTTCAGGTCATCAAGGAGAAACTGATTTCAGCTCCTGTGATGGCCAATCCGAACTTCACGCTTCCCTTCACGGTTCAAACAGACGCCAGTGATAACGCTATCGCAGGCGTACTTACTCAAGTGCACAACGGGCAAGAGAAGGTAATAGCCTTCCACCTGAAAAGCTCAAGCGAGCTGAGCTAAATTACCATGCGGCAGAAAAAGAGGTATGGGCCGCACTGCGCGGCATAGAAAGGTTTGGTGGCTACATAGAGGGACAAAGTTTACTTTGGTAACCGACTCCTCTGCCTTAACTTTATAATGCGTGAAGTGGCGGTCATCATCTCGGCTGAGTCGCTGGAGTATTGAGCTTCAGCAATACGACATGGAGATTAGACATCGGAAGGGAAAGAAAACATCGTCCCAGATGCCCTCTCCCGATCGCTCGAATCTCTAGATGAAGAGCCTTTAGATAGTTGGTATAAACAACTTTTGTCGCTGTGGAAAACGAACCAGAAAATTACCCTGATTTCAAAATCGTCGACGGACTACTCTTTAAGTTTGTAGCCGCCAGATCAGACTTGATGGACTACCACTTCGAGTGGAAACAGTGTGTACCTGTCTCCAAACGAAACAGTATTATGGAGAAAGAGCACGATAACAATCTTCACATTGGCTTCGTCAAATGTGTCGAAATGATCAAGCTGTAGATACTATTGGCCTCGTATGAGCAGTGACATTAAAAAGTACATTGCCAAATGCGAGTCATGTAAAATGAACAAGCATTCAACCGTGTCGACAGCTCCAGAAATGGGTAAACAGAGCATAACGACCAAGCCCTTCCAAATAGTTTGCAGATGGACTACATCCAATCTCTTCCCAGAAGTAAAGCAGGGAAACGCGCACTTATTGGTGGTCATGGACCTATTTTCTAAGTACTGCCTGCTTACTCCTGTGAAGAAGATTGCGAGTACCTCCCTATGCAAAATACTAGAAGAGCTATGGTTTAGGAAATTCTCTACCCCACAAATAGTCATAACAGACAATGCAACAACGTTCTTGTCTAAAGACTTCAGCATTTACTGGAAAAATACGATGTTCAGTATTGGGCAAACGCTAGGCACAGAAGCCAAGCGAACCCAGCTGAACGACTGAATAGAACCATTAACTCAATGATCCGCACATACGTGAAACAAGATCAAAAGCTATGGGATACGAAAGTTTCGGAAATGGAATTCGTTCTTAATAATACCATCCATTCGACCACGAAGTTCAGCCTGCACTGTATAATATTTGGACACGAAATAGTTAGCAAGAGGAAGTGAGCATAAATTTGAGAAAATATAGAACAATCGGAAGAGCAAAGAGTAGAAAACTTAGAGGAGTATGTAAAAAAGTAGGAGAAATAGTGAGAGAACATTTACAAAAATCACATGAAGAGAATAAGAAACGGTACGATCTCCGACATAAGCGTTACTCACCAACCTTCGTTGTGGGTCAACGAGTGTTTAAACGGAGTTTCCGTCAGTCGTCAGCAGGAGACCAGTTCAATGCTAAACTGGGACCGCAGTACACACCCTGTGTTATTATGCGGAAACTTGGCACCAGTTCTTAAGAGGTGTCGGATTTAAAAGGCAAATCCTTAGGAATATTTTCAGCCGCGGATCTAAAAGCATAGGTACCATTCAATGAATTTCGTCATGATTATGAAGTGAGTAGGAGAATGAATTTCGGTGAAACAGTCGTCTCAAAATACCTATCCTTCACATTTCAATCGTCATGAATGGATACGAAATCGTTGCCCCGGGGTAGAAGTATCCATAGTGTTAGTGCGTGGGTGTCACTGATTGGTGCATCCGTTTTTGTCTTTAATACATAGTCAGTAGTCAAGTAGCGACGTCACATATGTAGTTGTAGGTATAGTCGTCTTAGTCAGTGCATGTTTACCTGAAATTGTTTTAATTCGTTCATTTTTATCGCATGTTTTAGTTAATTTATTACTTTTAATTTGTTAAATTTTAGTAGCATATATCGAGTACAAAAAGCATTATGTCATGTTGAGTCATGAGTCAGATGAGTATAAAATGCGCAATTCAATAAACAGTCATGGTCGGGCCCATAGACATATAAAACATCACTTTGTCGTAAAGTTGGATAGTTTAGAAGAGAACAAGAAGAATACCACATTCACTGTCATTAACCGTACCCACTTCACTCATTAAACGAACTCCACGTGTTCTCCATATAGATTGTTAATGATGAACTTCTGATATGAATTTGATGGAATTTCACCACGAAAAATCAAAACCTAATGATTGATCAATTGCTCAATACTAGTACCAGCAATTGATATCGATATTCAGATTTTTCGAGGCCGGCAATCCACAAAATTTCTTATCAAAACTTCATCAGTACTTACCACAGAGCAATTCATATCCTCCAGCATCACATTGCGCAGCATTTGACGTCTCATGTAATCAATAGAATCACGCACACAGATGAATAATGATAATTGTATAAAAAGAACGTACTAGAGTATAACTCCTGACAATCTGTGAGAAATATTTCGGTAAACCCTCACATGATGCTTAAGTCGTTATAAAAGGCTCCATATTTCATTTTAATTTGAATTTATATCTTATTTTGTTTCATTGCATGTTTTAGATATTATTTTAAAGTGTTAACCAATATTATTTTAAAGTGTTAATCAATCGATCGGTGAATTAAAAGCATATTTGTTAGAGGTTATCAAGGAAATCCTTGGTATTTAATCGCAGGAGACCTGAGTCCAGAACGTTGATGGTCAGTAATGACACAATGTCATAAAATTGAGTAGAGTTGGCTACAAGCTAATGATGACACCTTATGACCCCGATACTCTGCAACATTTATTGCTGAATTCACAAATTCTTCACTACCAGTTGGACTATTTTAATCTAGTACGTCATAAGTGAAATGTTTCGCAGTCAACCGTCAGTGATGTTAATACCGTCCTAGTGATAATGTTTCGTGAAGTGCAGGTTCAGAGGTACGTTTAATTGGTGAAAGCTAATGCAATTTGTAGAAAAAAATATTTACTTTGTAAATATTTTTACCCGAGCTGTGGGAGAGTGTAAGTGTTGGTTATGTTATGTGATGAGTGTTGCCGAGAAATTCGTGGAATTTTAGTGTTATGCGTGAATTGTTTGTGAATGGCAGGTAAAACTCGTCTTTATGTGTAGGTTTTCCATGTACAGTAGCGACTGCATTAGAGCAGGGCGTGATTAGCCTCCACCACCCTAGAAGTCTGCAGCCAACCACTCACCATAGTCCTCCAACCCAACACCAGAGGGCCAGAAGCACCATCGTCGAGCAGCCATGAAGGGGTGGCGTAATTGGGTTGATGGAATGATGCGAGGTGACTGACCTGAAAAAGGAGGTCATGACCCTAGAATGCAGGAAACAAGCCTGAAAACCGTCACTTATCCAACGCAATTCGAAGTGAACGAATAAAGTTTTAAAGCTAGCGAAAGCACCAAATTAGAAGAAGTGAGAGAGTTTGTGGAAGAAGACCAGGCGTAGAGGACGTCAGGTAATTTAAAGTGGCTGCTTCCGGAGACAGAAGCTGATCCCAGCATTTTCTCCTTCCCAGAACCCCGCCGTTTTATGGTTTAATCCTTGGTTAAACCCCATCGAGAACCGCCATCGTACCCAGGTTCCATTGACGGCCTGATTCGGCATTGTTCCGCCGATAGCCGTTCGGCCATCTTATTAGCCGTTTTGGACCGCGGCAAGGAGCGAGGGAGATCCCTGCCACCCCAGCGTTACCACCGGTAAGCCGCAGCGAGCCGAGTCGTCGGCAACAGAAGGAGGAAGGTGTCAGCCACCGACGCTACGTAGGCCGTTGAAGGGCGAAGGAAGTACCAAAGAGGAAGACAGCCGCCGTCGCCGGCGTGAATGCCCCTGCATCGAAGATCGAAGTCAAGGAAGGACGGAAGGAGAGCCAGGCAGAGGACGAGGAAGGACAGGAGTTGAAAAAAGAAGAAGTGAAGTGGTGGAGTGCTGCCAGGAAGAGGGGCCCCGAGGAAGACAGGTTAGCTAGACTTAAGAAAGTGAAAGAGTGGAGGAAATAAAGTGTCGCATTGTAAAGCTCTGTGGTTTTCCCTACATTTTGATTGCGAGAGTTCCCTGCCCGCGAATAGCTTGAGGTGAGCGTGCCGACCCTGAGGCCATTGGTTCAGGGAGTCTCAGCATAGCTCAGGCCATACTTACCCAATTATTACAAACCATTCGTGGGTCTCCCCAAGCAGGTGCAAAAATATTCGTAAACTAGTTGAAGAATATTTTTATAACTTTACGTGGATCGCCAATTGAAACAAACTCCTTCGACGTCCTCACGTCTGTGGAGCGGACGTCCTAACGTCCCAAACTAGCTCACCTCGTTGGGGTTTCTCAGGGTCGGTTTGAACCTGCTTAGGGACACACAGAGACAAAGGTGGAGCAGCGGACAACCACAATGAGGCCAAGACAATCCCGTGCAGTTCAGGACTAGTAGTTCAAAATGAAGGAACATAATTGTTATATTTTACTTAATTTCATTTAATTTTCTTTCATTCATTCTTAGAATTAGTAGTTAGTTCGGGTTAGTAAGAATCGTTGCGGCCGTTTACAAATGTGAGCTCATACCTTGGATGTTTTGCGGGGATCCGCCGGCGAGATGATGGGAAGCGATGGTCTGGTCCATTCCGGCGTCGGTAGAGGAATGCCTGATTCCCCAGGTTGCTTGGTGCCCCAAAAAGGGGGGGGGGGTTCGGATTCGACCGGGGAAGGGCTGGAACTTCGGCTTTCGTGGCGCCCCAAGGACGAGGGTCGATTTCCCCCGAGGAAGAGCTGAAACTTCGGGTTTCTTGGCGCCTTTAGGACAAGGGTCGAATTCGGACGAGGAAGAGCTGGATCTCCGGGTCGCTATGCGCTTGGCGCGATGATACTGGACTTCCGTAGGGTTCACGCCGGAACTAGTTCTCACTGGGGTGATAGGATGTGTCCGTCCGATGCGAAGCTTCGCCGTCGGCTCGAAAAGGGTTTCTTTACTCCGGCGATTTTACGAGCGGCCGGGCTGGAGATGAGTATTCCAAATGGACGAATGGACGGTGTTCGTTCTCGAAGAGGTTCGTTCCGCGAGGGGCACCAAAGACCACGTGGCTAAGTACGTAGCAGCGGCTCACTTTTCTTGGTGTTCGTACGCGGGACTTCGAGTGGGCGGAAATCGGTGTACTCCTAAAAAGGATCGGTCGGCCTAGGACCCACGCCGGGCTCAGAACCGTTCCTAGCGCTCCCAATGAACTCGGGCCAACACTTTCACAGGGCTATTAGCACTGCCTCTTCGAAGGTTGCTTTCACTCGGTCGGTGGGTTTTCCGAGTCTCGCTGTGTCCAGTCGAGAAGGCGGCTTCGGTGACGGACGGCGAAATTTACCGTCCGGAACCAGTATTTTGGGTTTTGGCAGTTTTCACCACGTTTCTCGTCGCTCTTCTCCTTTTGGTCACGTTCAGCAGAAATTAGTGCTCTTTCTCGAGCGTTCACCAACTCCCGATTACCCCGTCTATCGCCTTGCTTTTCTTCCTTCCTCGCTCGCTCTCTCTTTCTTTTCGCCCCGGATCTGCTTCCAATTTTCCAATCGCATACCCTCGATGGTAGGGGTGGTAGCAGCGTTAAGGTGGAGTCCACACTGATGAAGACGGAATACACAGGTAGTCGGCAATTTACCCGTGCGTATTCCGCCTTTTGGGGACTTCCATGCGTAGTCTCTACCCAATTTTGGGTTTTCTTTATTAGTTAAAGGCGTATTATATGCATGGGTGTCTCATTGTTGACGCATACTCGGTAACAACACTGATAGACAAAGTATTCGTCATGTTTTAATAGAGTTTACTATGAAAACATGACGAACACTCACGTCCATCATTGTATGTATGCATTTGTGTATATAAGCGTGAATGTGTGTGTGTGTGTTTTTGTGTGGGTGCATGCGTTGTTTAAATATAAATTTACGAGGTTTTCAAAGAGCACATACTCTCTCCTCAATAATTCTGACGCTGGAACATGTTTGAAAGCATTTACATAGAAGGCTTGATCGCCAATATTAGAAAGGGCATTGCGCCTTGATAACAATCGATCAACCCTATGCAAGCTTACGAACATGCGCACGTCTTCCAAGGATCTGGGCAGCACTTTTTATACATGACTACACATTTGTTTCGAGCAAGCGGTCACTGCACTGGTTCTATTGTTTCTGCACTTTTTAGGCGAATCTCCGCACAAAAAGTGAGAGCGCAAACTCAACCAACCGCATTGGAAGACGGTCAGAAAGCGAGGACCTCAACACATTTAGACTTCTTTCGCACTTAAATTTGAGCTGCGCGGGTTAAAAATTTCCGATGGCCGCATTCGTTTGAATTTTCTTGGCAGCGGAGTCGATTCTGACGTCGGCTGTAAAAGGTTATTTCGATCATTACATCGGAACGCCAATGACCGATCGTCCATGACTAGATTTGAGCCTATTCAACCAAGTTGAGCTAGAACCAGATTTTTTCCAATTCCTTCTGAATGGCATATGCATACTCTCAGATGCATACCATTATTCCACACATTCATCTAAATATCTCCTTCGAGGAAACTCTTTGAATTTTCCAGTGAATTTTTAAAAGACTTTTCAGTAAAATTTAAAAAAGAATTTTTCGTGAGTTTTAGTTTCAGAGATGAGGAATTTCTTGTTTAAATAAAGCGAGAATTGGTCAGGGTTCAGTTGAAAGCCGCACTAAGCAAGCGCCTTGCTTGCGACTTGATTTGTGATATTTTGTTCCGCAGAGTGAAAACCAAAAGTAAATCATATCAATTCATTCGCACATTTGTCGTTGGGTATCCTCTAGTTATAGGCTAGAAGGACTATCCGATACGATTTGGTGATCAATTAGATACGCTACACGGAAATTTGTTGCAAGAAAATCGATAATTTTTCATTGGCGCTTGGTGCGATTTGGCTGAACCCTGACCAATTGAAAATTGAAAATTCAGCTTAAGCTAAAAAACTATAGTGGAAATTTATAATAATAGTTCTACTGAGCTCCTCATAAAAAACCCCTTTAAATTTCCACAAGAAATTTGTCTTAACCAAAATTTCCATACTGTAATTTCCACATAGTGTAATTGGAAATTGTCCTCTCGACTTCCCTGGGCATAAAAGTATCGCAATCGTGTTAGCCTCTACGAATCTCTACAAATGCAAAAATGGTAACTTGGCTTAGAAACCTCGCAGTTAATAACTGTGGAAGTGCTCAATGAACACTAAGCTGCGAGGCGGCTTCTGTCCCAGTGTGCAGGGATGTAATGCCAATAAGAAGAAGATATATTTTATTAAATATATTATATAAATAAATTATATAATATAAATAAATATTTAAATATATTATATTAATAAATATAATATTAGTAGAGTAACTTGTAACATGTATTTTTCTGTTGCATAAATGAATCTACAAGTATCAATCTACAAGCACAGACAAACAGACATAACACCTCGTCAAAATTCCATCGTTCACTGATTTACTGGTCAATTCAAATAAACATTAGTTGGCCAATCGATCACTCGTGGCGCGCACATCGACGGTTTGCTCTAGTTTGACGTTTACTCACTACCGCCATCTGTTTCGTGAGTTTGCCGCTAACAGAAATCTACAGATGTCGTTAATGTTTGAACGACGATGGAATTTGATGATTGAATGTTCAATGTGTTATGTCTGTTTGCTCTGTGCTACAAATCTCTTTATTACAAGTAAAAACGCACTAATAATAATAGCAGAATTTTGAAGTAACTTTGTTGCATAAAGAAAATACAAGCACAAATTATTAGCGATGACTTGTAGTTTCGTTTAATAAATATAGATAGTGCTGCATAATTTAATTTAAGGTGAAGACAGCAATTATAATAGGCCCCCACACCTGGCCAAAACGCTTTACTTTGATTTCTAGAAAACTACATAACTAACTAAAGGGTCAAAAATCAGTTACAGGTACCTACTTAAATATTTGGCAAAACCATAATCCTATGTGAATATGGGAGCATTTTTGTGTTACATGTACAAAATAATAGAAAAATACAAAAAGTTACAGTTTTGACTTTGGACAAACAGACATAACACATTGAACATTCACTCATCAAATTCATCGTCGTTCAAACACTAACGACATCTGTTGAGATTTCAATTAGTTGGGCAAAATCACGAACCACATGGCGGTAGTGAGCAAACACGATCAAACTAGAGCAAAATCCTACGCAGCAGGCGCCGCGAGTAGATCAATTCGCTAACTAATGATTATTTCATTCGACCCAGTAAATCAGTGAACGATGGAAATTTGACGAGTGTTATGTCTGTTTGTCTGTGAACTTTAATCATAACTTTCAATGTTTGTTTGCTCAACATTCTGGAGCGACAGCACATACTGTCCGCAAAACTTACACGGAACACTCAGTTAGGCAACTGACAAATAACTTTTCTCAGATATAAAATTGCTTCCATCTTCAAAAATGTAACGTTTTTCAAAAAGCGCGTTTCACTGGTCAAAACGCCCCAGTGCGGTGTAGGAAGGACGATATCAATCAGTTGGTACCTATAAATATTTGCAAAACCAATTGCTATGTGAATATGGGAACATTTTTGTATTACGGAAAATACAAAAAGTTACAGTTTTGATGTAACTTTCAATGTTTGTTTGGTCAACATTCTGAAGCGGCAACTTGCGTACATCACGCAAAACTTGCACAAAACACTCAGTTGGGCAGCCAAATAACTTTTCTCAGTGGTTAATATGATATAAAATTGCTTCCATCTTCAAAATGTAACGTTTTTCAAAAATACGTTTCACTGGTCAAAACGCCCCAGTGTAGAAGCGGGACGATATGCCCTTACCAACTGTACAGAAGCGCAGCGAGCTTACAGCGGTTGCTACCAAATTATATGGAAAGTTTTGAAGTATAATTCCAACCCGCTTAAATGGACTTATGTTGGTTTTTAATGTGAAGCACATGAGGATTTGTAACCTTTTTATTATGGGATTGATAAAATGCTAATGAAGGGAGCTGTGAAACAAAGAACAAAGGATTGTTGGGCTTGAACAAAGTTGTAGAGGGAATCAGCGCTAGAAGTCCATATACAACACTTTTCGGAATTCCGCCTCTGGAATGAGTTATTGGCTGAATACTAAATGATAATGAAATGATAAGTTCAATCCCTGCTCCTGACGGAATCCAGAAGTTTCAAAGTGCTCGCGTTTTCAGGCACACCACTCGATGCAGGAAGCAACGTACAACTGTCTCATTTTTATTTTTTCACGCATGCTCATAAAAAAGCAAAGCGACGCAGCGAAGCTAAATCAACAAAAATTACGGTTGTACACCGCCTCCGATACGAATCAAAAACAAACAACATTCTTCTTTGGTGTCCTTCGTCCTTCTAAATAAATAAATAAATAATAATAAATAATATTTATTCAGACTAAGGCGAAGTGGCCTGTGCGGTATATAAGAGTCTTCTCCATTCGGCTTGGTCCATGGCTACACGTCGCCAACCACGACCACGTAGTCACAGAGGGTCCGCAAGTCACCTTTCACCTGATCGATCTACCCGCCCGCTGCGCACCTCGCCTTCTTATGCCCGTCGGATAAGATCAACTATCGAAATATCTAACCTTTAGGTTATTTCCATCAATAGCACTGCCAAGCGGTTATATTTCAAATTAAACTTGTTTTCGTCATGATGGTTTGACCTCCCGAATAACTTTGTAGAAGACGCCAATATTCTAAAATTCCAGATTTCGAGTAACCAACCTATCAGGTTATTTCATATGCACTAGCCGCCAATCAGTTGAAATCCAAATTAAACTGACCTCCATCACAATGGTTTTGATGATGAATAACCGAAGAGTTTTTCGAAGGCACATTTTTATTTATGCGTTACTCTTTATTTCCGTGTGATGGTTTGGCAAGATTGGAGCGGGTCGCCAAATTTGCCAACTCGCTATTCACCGAAGGTTGCGTTTACATTTCCCAAACCGCTTTACCAACGACCGGTGCGAGTTCGCGTCGATAGATGTGCTATTTTGGCTTTATTTACGCACTGGTGGGGACTCTCATAGTGGAGAGCGCAAAGCATCGCTTACTGACGATGATGCTTATGAACCTCACATAAGGTGTGTACATGTTCGTTGGTCGCAGCGATTTTTGACATCCCTGCATCTGTCGAACTGATTTGTTTACATATCAGTTGTATGGAAATGTTATTAGTTTTCGAGAAAACAGGGGAATCACGTGCCCAGTTTTCCTATACCGTGCGGGACCGAAATCCGCAGCACCGAAGGTAATTAATGTAAAAATAATTTATCTTGTATTGTTCAGATACTTGGCAAGCTTTAGGGCATAGAAATGGAAAGAAGGCTTTGAAATTAAACAACAAAATCACATTTACATTGGATTTTCCAGTACCGATTTGAAGAAAATAGCTTTGTCTAGTGTGCTGAGGTTAAAATATTGCAACAAATTTTAAACTAGGCTAGATATTAGCAAAAGAGAGCGTAATGAAAGAGAGTCTCTCATTTGGACTTACGACGTTTTCAAAAATCACGCGAGAACTGTACACACTGAGAGTAACGGGTTTTTGCGTGCTCTCACGATAAACTTTGAATCGCGTGAGTTACAAGCTGTGAGTGTAGACGACACCGATTCATTTAAATATTGCTCTCCTGAGGGTCTGTCTCATTTGGAGAATTAAACTTAAAAGTGACAGTTCGAAAATTAAAAAATCACCCCGTTATAAGAGTGGCTGGTGCTACCCAGCAATTCCAATAGGACATCTATGGAAAATGATTCGATATCTGTCAAAAGTAATCTTGCTCTGCGAGCAGGGTTATTCGATAATTATTGAAATGTCACTTTTAAGTTTAATTTCAGTTTAATTATCCAATTGAGACAGACCCTGAGATCACGGTAGCTCCATGTAGCTCACTACCCGAAACGCTCCACACACGAATAAGACGATCCCCACCGATTTGTATCCAAATAAGTGTCTAGTATAAGAACGAAATGCGTTCATATTTTATTTATGCACTTGTTCTCGCACCGGTTGTTTCTATCAAGGTTGTTGAAATGCAATCATGCTTCGCACCGGTGGTGAATATCCGGTTGCTATTGAGGCAAACACGGAAATAAATAAAATCAGGAAAAAATATTATTTATTTTCAAATCTTTCAGAACGCGCTCCAACTTTTGTAATATAAACACCGACGAACCGACGTGTCACCCCATGGAAAATAATTCAAATTTGCTGCCCACGACGCCATGATGAAAAATCATCGAACACTAGTGCCACCACCATAATGGCTCGCGAAGTTTTCGTAGCTCAGCCACCAACCTGCGTGTATTAACATTGCAGCGGAGTTGTGTCTTAGCTCATTTGACAGGAGCGATCGCCCGCAAAAGCGAATGGCCGTTAAAAAGTGTGGGACAATCAGAGAGCGCTAGTGACACGTCGGTTCGTCGGTGATATAAATATGTGCGTAATGCATTTTGTGATTATCAGATTAGCTAGACACACATCTGCTAGGTGGCGCTAGCTTATATGCAATAATTTAGTGAGGTGGATATCTCGAGATCTATAAAACTTAGAAAGATTTTGTCTCCTACAAAGTTGTTCGGGTAGCCATAACATTTATGACTAGTTTAGTTTGGAATTCATACGCATAGCGGCGCTAGTGTATGAGAAATTACCTGTTAGGTTAAATATTTCTGAATCCGTAAGAGTTGAAAAGTGGCCATCTTCTACAAAGTTATCCGAATTATCTGTTAGGTTGGTTATTATGTAAGATTTAAAAGGGTAGTCAAACCTGAGTGGTGCGGATAGAATCGATTTGGTTGTCAAACTGAAGCCAAAATTTGCTATTGTGCCGGAGCCAAACATTGAAGATTGTGGTTATGTTCGTTTCTGATCTAATATTGAGAAGTATTGTTATTATTTGGTGAAAAAATAAAAATTAACTTTTTTTGAGTTTTGTATCCTTTGTAACAAATATTCTCACATTATATTTCGAGTGGAAAATTAGTAGGAATGCAACTAAAAGCACTCGTTACGAAATTTCTTGAGATTCAGCAGCTGATTGTAGCATGAATGTATGTAAACAATCGTTAAGTCATGTAGAGTCTAGCGCATTTGTGCGCCCTCATTTAGCGTGGAAAGAGAAATTCGAAGAGCGGGAAATGTTTGACAGCCGAGTAACTGCAAAATAATTTTGTTTATGGGAGTGATTTCAAAATATCCCTCTACTCGCTTGAGCGCAGAAAAGCGGTTCTATCCGCAGCACCCAGAGTCAAACCAGAAGTTACGTTTGAAACCGCAATAGTCGTTGGCGCTCGAGTTGAGTCGAATCGAGTCAAGTACGAGGCATTGAAGATGGCCTTACTGTAGAAGTCGAAATAAGTATCTGTCAAAGGTACAACCAAGTGGTGGAATTAAATGGAATTGTACGAACTCGTCTTATGGCAAGTAAAGGGGCTCCCACAATGATGAGCGCAGCGGCGCGTTTTGACAGTTAACCCATGAATTCTCTGCCAAAACGCGCTGCTGCACTCACCATTGTAGGTGGGCCATAACTTTGTAGAATACGGCAATATTCTGAAAACTCCAGATTTGAGATATTTAACCTATCAGTTTATTTCTTATACACTAGCGCCGCTAAGCGATTGTGTTTAAAACTAAACTTGCTTGCATCATGACGGTTTCCACCACCCGAACAATACGGCAATATTCTAAAAATTACATATTTTGAGATACCTGACCTATCGGGTTATTTCCAATACCCTAGTGCCGCCAAGCGTTTGTATTATTAACTAAACTCGCTCGTCATGATGGCTTTAATCTTGGTTTTAATCATCCGAACAACTTTGCAGAAGACGGCAATATTCTTAAGATTTCAACTATCGAAATATCTAACCTTTTAGGTTATTTCCAATTCACTAGCACCGCCAAGCGGTTATATTTCAAATTAAACTTGTTTTCGTCATGATGGTTTTGACCTCCCGAATAACTTTGTAGAAGACGCCAATATTCTAAAAATTCCAGATTTCGAGTAACTAACCTATCAGGTTATTTCATATGCACTAGCGCCGCCAATCAGTTGAAATCCAAACTAAACTGACCTCCATCACAATGGTTTTGATGATGAATAACCGAAGAGTTTTTCAGAAGGCGGCACATTTTTTATTTATGCGTTACTCTTTATTTCCGTGTGATGGTTTGGCAACGGTTGGAGCGGGTCGCCAAATTTGCCAACTCGCTATTCACCGAAGGTTGCGTTTACATTTCCCAAACCCGTTTACCAACGACCGGTGCGAGTTCGCGTCATGATAGAGGTTGCTATTTTGGCTTTATTTACGCACTGGTGGGGATCGTCTAAGGGTGGAGAGCGCAAAAGCATCGCTTACTGACGATGATGCTTATGAACCTCACATAAGGTGTGTATACATGTTCGTTGGTCGCTAGAAGCGATTTTTTGACATCCCTGATCATCTGTCGAACTGATTTGTTTACACATATCAGTTGTATGGAAATGTTATTAGTTTTCGAGAAAACAGGGGGAATCACGTGTGCCCAGTTTTCCCTATACCGTGCGGGACCGAAATCCGTACAGCACCGAAGGTAATTAATGTAAAAATAATTTATCTTGTATTGTTCAGATACTTGGCAGTAAGCTTTTAGGGCATAGAAATGGAAAGAAGGCTTTGAAATTAAAACAACAAAAATCAAAAACAAATCGTCACCCATCAAACGCGGAGTTTTTGCCGCCATTTTGTTTTCGAGTAGAGCATTATTGCACCAAAATTATTTATTATTATTTATTCAGACTAAGGCCGAAGTGGCCTGTGCGGTATATAAGAGTCTTCTCCATTCGGCTCGGTCCATGGCTACACGTCGCCAACCACGCAGTCTACGGAGGGTCCGCAAGTCATCTTCCACCTGATCGATCCACCTTGCCCGCTGCGCACCTCGCCTTCTTGTGCCCGTCGGATCGTTATTGCTCCAAAAGTAACTGTTTATTTGCTAATTGCGAATCATTACATAAGATAAGGGGAATACAAATCGAAGGGATCGCTTCTTAAGGTGCGTATCGAACTATTCACAGTGGTAGTTTAGTCAATCAGACTGTTTCAATTTGAATATTTGGTTTAAAAATAGGTGTACGGATTTTGATCCTTTGATTCGAAATCCATCCACGGTGGACGAATTTCGAGTCAGGAGTAGTTGATTTTATTATGTTTTTCGTAGTTTATAATGAGTAAATGTGAAACACTTCAAAAGTAGAAGCCTTCATGCTCCTATGTCAATGAAAAACGTTTTATTTACATTCGATTCCTATTTTCTAATGACTTTTTTATATGCCAAGGTGCTTAAGTGTACGGATTTCGATCCCCCATGGTAGTCATTAAATTATTCATAAAAAAATAACACTATTGAATTGAACACTGTTCAAATTTATCATTTTCAGCCGTTCAAATTGCATAATTTAGAAACAGGACCAGCAACATCAGCAAAGATAACTAGAGATGAAGCGATTACATACTACAAGGCCATGCAATTAATTAGAAGATTGGAAACTTCTGCAGGAAATTTGTACAAAGAGAAAATTGTCCGAGGCTTTTGTCATCTTTACTCAGGACAAGAAGCATGTGCCGTGGGAATGAAGGCGGCAATGCGGTCACAGGATAACATCATTTCGGCTTACCGGGTACACGGCTGGACTAATTTAATGGGAGTAAGTCTGAAAGGTGTTCTGTCGGAGCTTACCGGAAGACAAAGCGGATGTGCTCGCGGGAAAGGTGGTTCCATGCATATGTACGCCCCCAATTTCTATGGTGGAAATGGAATCGTAGGTGCCCAAGTACCGCTTGGCGCTGGTGTCGCTTTGGCCTGCAAGTACAAAGGAAACAATGGAGTTTGTCTATCATTATATGGAGACGGAGCTTCAAACCAAGGACAAGTTTTCGAAGCTTACAACATGGCGTACCTTTGGAACCTGCCTTGTATTTTTGTATGCGAGAATAACGGTTACGGTAACACTAACAGAATAGATTTTTTCAAACAATATTTTAACCTACTATACTAAATTCATTATCCTAGGGATGGGAACCAGTGCAAGCCGTTCGTCCTGCAACACTAATTACTACCAGCGGGGAGATGTGTTGCCAGGAATTTGGGTAGATGGAATGGATGTGATTGCGGTCAAACTGGCTACTGATTTTGCTATCGACTATGTTCTAAAAAACGGCCCTTTGGTTATGGAAGTATACACTTACAGGTAGGATTTATTAAGTTGATTTTTTCTTAAATTTTTATATTCGTGAATCCATTAGATACTCTGGACACTCAATGTCAGATCCTGGAACAAGTTATAGAACACGTGATGAAGTTCAAGAAGTTCGCCAAACAAGAGATCCTATCTCATCTTTCAAGGAAAAAATTATTTCTGCCGGGCTGGTCACAGCAGATGAACTTAAGGTACGTCTTTACAGCTAGCAAAGATCTTTTGATAAGAGTTTTTTTAGCTTTTCGCGGAATGTCTTCACTTGTCATAAGACGAGTTTTAATTCCACCACTTGATTATTACTTTAACAGATACGTATTTCGACCTCAACAGTAAGGCCGTCTTCAGTGTCTGTTCGAAATACGTATCTGATAATGTTAAAATCAAGTGGTGGAATTAAATGGGACAGTGCGAGATCTTTTATTTGATTCTTTCTCTTGTAAATTGACAATTGCAAACAAACAAATACTATCCCCACTGAGAACATTCCCCTTCCCGTCCATGGTGTATGCCGGATTTTCTCTAGGTTTCAATAGAGGTTAAAACACTTTCACTGTTATTTTTTTTTCTTCAACTACGTTTTCAAATTCGAAGCTTCTCTAACACTATCCATGTAAACAAAAGATATTTTAGTTACAAGATAAAGATTGTCGCTTCGGTTCCCTTTGTTCTGCTGCCCGAAACATGTATGGTACCTAAGGGCGAAGCCAGAGTAAACGCGACGTGCGATGCGACGCAACGCGACAGTGCAATTTGACAACCTGTTGATAATGATTGTTATTCTTTTACGTGAGTCGCGTCGCGTCGCATCGCTCGTCGCGTTTACTCTGGCGGGCACCTAACTGTCAAATCGTATGTATTTTCCTTCATTGACATTTAGCACCCTATCCTCGCCACCAAAAGATGTTCCGGGCAGCGACGACAGCGACAATCTTTATCTCGTAACTAAAATATCTTTTATGTAAACTATCTATTCTTATTCAACGTAAAATCTTGCATGAGTAGTGGTTGAGACAGGGGGCAAAGTTTGAAATAAAAATTTGCCGTCATGATTTCAATTATTTAATTACTTCAGTTGATCTCGTTGTGTATGGAAGAAGGAAGAAAGAAAAGGGAGAAGGAAGGAGGAAGAAAGAAGAAGGAAGAGGGAGGAAAGAAGAAGCAGAAAGAGGAAGGAAGAAGGAAGACGGAAGAAAAAAAAGGTAGAAGGAAGAAGGAAGAAGGAAGAAAGAAGAAGTAAAAAGAAAAAAAGGAAAAATGAAGAAAAAAGAAGGGAAAAGGAAAAAGGAAGAAGCAAAAAGGAAGAAAAAAAAGAAGAAGGAAAAAAGAGAGAGAAAGCAGGAAGAAAGAAGCAGGAAGAGGGAGGAAAGAAGAAGGCGAAAGTAGAAAGAAGAGGGAAGAAGGAAGAAGGGAGGAGGAAGAATGAAGAAAGAAGAAGGAAGAAGGAAAAAAAAGAAGCAGGGAGGTAGAAAGAAGAAGTAAGAAGGATTAAAGAAGAAGCAAGAAGATAGAAAAAATAAGTAAGAAGGAATAAGGAAGAAGAAATCCCTAGCAGCACACATATTCCACTTAGGTTACTGCAACTCGTATGTGACCAGGTATAATCTCAAACAAGTTGCTGCAACCGATTTTGTCTGACTTGTGCTGCTTGGGTAAGAAGCAAGAAGGTAGAAAGAACAAGTAAGAAGGAATAAGGAAGAAGAAATAAGGAAGAGTGAAGAAAGCAAAAAGGAAGAAATTTGTATTTGTAATTTATTCATCGGACTGTGCTGTCTACATGAAATTCTTAAATCTAGTTGTGGTCAAACATTAAAAACATTACATACGGATCAGCAAACGACAGCGAAATCTGGATGTTGAAATCTGGAAATCAAATTCGTCGGACACTTCGTTGAATCGATGAATCATGGCGACAATGGAACTGTTAGCAGCATAGTTAGTTGCTTGTGGCTCCTCGTGTAGCAGCGCTCGCGCTCGAAGCGTTCGGACGAGTGCGTATAAACTAATTCTCGACAGCAACTCAGGAGCATCGTATTCGAATGTTAAAATCTTGGCAATAAAAACACACTGAGCAACATTCCTCCGCTTGGCTAGAGTATCCAACCCGAGTAGACGACAGCGATCACCATAGGCAGGCAAATTCAACGGGTCACTCCATGGAAGGCTGCGCAAAGCATATCTGACGAATCTTCTTTGGACAGATTCGAACCGCTCATTCCATACAGCCTGGTAGGGATTCCAAACAGCAGACGCAAACTCTAGTATTGAGCGAACCAGGGAGCAGTACTACGATTTGTAACACAACGGATCTTGAAACTCATTGGATATTTTGAACATGAAGCCAAGCAGGTGATTGGCTCTATCGATGATATTTGTAAAGTGGCGGGTGTAGGTAAGCTTTTCATCCAAAATAACTCCTAGGTCTTTTACATGATCAACCCGTTGAAGTGGAGAACCACCAATACTAAAGTCAAACTGGACGAAATTAGTTGTTCGTCGGAAACTTATGACACAGCACTTAGGAATGCTGAGAACCATTATATTCCGAGTATACCAGCCATTGAAGATTTCAAGAAGGTTCTGTAGTTCATAGCAGTCAGTGAGGTCTCGAACAACTACATACATTTTGAGGTCATCGGCAAATAACAGCAGCATACCTCCACGTCGCAAAATAAGGGTTACATCGTTTATGAAAAGCGAGAATAGCAATGGTCCAAGGGTGCTACCTTGTGGAACACCAGAAAGGTTCGAGAAATAGTCGGATGAATTATTTCCAATATTGATCGACATTTGGCGTCCAACCAGATAAGATCGGAGCCACGTGCATAAAGCAAAAGAACAGCCCATTTTTTCTAGTTTTGCAAACAGCAGGTCATGGTTAACTTTGTCAAAAGCAGATTTGAGATCGATGTAAACGGCGTCTATTTAGAATTTTCTACTCATGTTCTCCATGCAAAACGAAGTAAAACTGACAAGATTCAACCGTCTAAGACGAATTAAGTACTGTCCATTTAATTCCACCAGTTAATTTTCGTTATCTTTGCAGATACGTATTTCGACCACAACTGTGTGGTCGTCTTCAGTGTCTTGTACTCGACTCGACTTCAGTCGACAGTCAGTCGAGTCAAGTACAAGACACTGAAGACGACCACACAGTTGTGGTCGAAATACGTATCTGCAAAGATAACGAAAATTAACTGGTGGAATTAAATGGACAGTACTTAATTCGTCTTAGACGGTTGAATACACCCCACTAAAAGAGCTATATATATTTTTCTGACAAGATTCGTTTCCACAGAGCGACCGGGAAAGAAACCATGCTGATAAGGGCTGATGTAATTTCTGCAGGAAGCGAACATTCTATCGTTCATCAGCGACTCGAACACTTTCGACTCCACTCCGAGTGATGTAATGCCACGGTAGTTTCTCACATCTCGTTTGTCGCCTTTCTTGAACACTGGGAACATAGTAGAGCATTTCCACTGCACTGGAAATTTCCTCTGCTGGAGTGATAGGTTGAATAGAAGACAAAGTGGCACAGCTAAAATATCGGAGCATTTTTTTTAGCACGGCCGATGGAAGAACGCTAGGTCCAGCAGAAAATGATGAGAGAAAGAAGAAAGAAGGAAAATTTTTCGAAGAAGAACAAAGAAAGAGGAAAAAATGGGGAAGGAAGAAGAAAGAAGCGATAAGGAAGGAAGGAAGAAAAATGGAAGAAGGAAGAAGGAAAAAGAAAAAGCGAGAAGAAAGAAAAAAGAAACGAGAAGAAAGAAGGAAAGAGGAAGAAGAAAGAAGGATTACATCGGTATCGGAATATGTTTATGTTTTCGATATCTGTTATTTTGATCGTTTTTTCACCGTGCAAAATTCGTCAATTTGCGTTCTGTTTGATAGCGTTCGATAGTAATCCGTGTTGTGCATCCCAGTAAGCCGGAGGATTTCGTGTAGCTAGTGAAAAAGCTGAGAAATCTACCTGCTGAATAAAGAATCGATTCTGTGGGGCTGGTCCACTTGCTGATCGCTGTTTGTACTCTAGCTGCACTTTGTCCGCAACCGTACATGTGATAAATTGCCGTGTTTGTGTGCATTTGTTTATTTCCGAATAACTCAGTTTCTGTTGTCTTGAAAGCATTATGTCTTACGTCTGCTGCCCATGTGCTGGTGAAATCGGTGATATTCAAATTGAATGCCAAGGTTTTTTGCAAGGCTATTTTTCATCCCCGATGTTGAGGAGTTAAGACGAATGCATTCAAAAAAGGGATGAAAAATCAGCAAGGCTGGCTGTTTTGGTTGTGTCCCTCCTGCTCAACCTTGATGAAGGAGATGCGCCTCCGCAATGCCGTCAGCTGCGCTTATGAAGTTGGACAAGGAGATGCACTTAACTCTCACAGCGACATAATGCAAAACCTGAAATCTGAAACCATGAAAGGGTTAAAAATTGAAATAAGAACCAATTTTGCCAAACTCATCAACTCTAGTTCGTGCACTCCGAAATTTTCTATACGCACTGGTGGCCATCCAATGTTAAGCAAATGCCGAAGACTGTTTAGTACGGCCGGAGACAAAGTTCCGAACAAACAACCTACAATGCTACTCGGAACTGGTAGTACGCCCTCTCCATCGCTCGCAATAGCCACTGTTTCTGCAGCCCAGCCTATGTTCTGGTTGTATTTATCACGAATCGCCAGAGACGTTACCGCCGAACAGGTGTGCGCCCTGGCAAAAAAGCGTCTGGGAAGCGAGGACATACAAGCTGCCCGTCTTGTCGTCAAGGGACGAGACATAAGCACCTTATCATTCGTGTCATTCAAAGTTGGGATGAGTATGGAATTAAAATTTAAGGCAGTGTCAACCTCCCCTTGGCCGAAAGGTTTTACCTACAGGGACTTTAATGACAACAGATCGGGCGTAAATTTTTGGCGCCCGGGACCCGAAGCCACAGCCGTCGATCCGCTGGATGTTTCCTCGGAAATTATAGCTATGGAATAAGCAGTAATCTACCTCTCATCAGCCCTGCACCGGGACGCAAACTTGCCGAAAGCTTCAAGGAAGCCCCTATTCATCTTACCGCAGTCGAGCCTATCCTGCCTGCGATTTTCAGCCGTTCCGGTCCTGCGTGTGAGTTGGGAACGGGCCCTCCTTAGCCGTGCGGTAAGACGCGCGGCTACAAAGCAAGAACCATGCTGAGGGTGGCTGGGTTCGATTCCCGGTGCCGGTCTAGGCAATTTTCGGATTGGAAATTATCTCGACTTCCATGGGCATAAAAGTATCATCGTGTTAGCCTCATGATATACGAATACAAAAATGGTAACCTCGCAGTTAATAACTGTGGAAGTGCTTAATGAACACTAAGCTGAGAGGCGGCTCTGTCCCAGTGTGGGGATGTAATGCCAATAAGAAGAAGAAGAAGTGTGAGAAGTGTCCGTGCATTTCTGTCCCTGATGTATTTGTCGCTTCTAGTCATCTACGATCATCAAGCCAGCTGCTTTCCACTTCCACGACGTGCACTTGTACAGTATGCAGTCCCAAGAAAGCTCCTATAGTCTTAAGCACCACTGAATATCTCCGTTCAACGTCGACTAGCCATCAAAATTATTCAAGCCAACGTATTCGTTTCGCAATCGAGCTGAAACCGGGACGCACATCTGCGGCTAGCCCAAAGGAAGCCCCTATTCCGCTCAGCGCAGTCGAGCCTCCGCTGCCAGCATCCAATAGTCGTCCCGGTCCTGCGTCTGAGCTGGAAGATGGGATCTTCCGAACTTCTACCGCAGGCAAGTATCATCTCATTCTGAGCTTTCCTTACTCTGAATCCGATGCTAATTCCAGTCTACCTGAAACTAACAACAACTGGACACCGACACGAATAAGCGTTTCCGGTCAAATTACCGAAGGAAGCCCCTACTCCTCTCAGCTTAGTTGAGCCCTCGCTGCCAGCGACCAGCAGTCGTCCCGGTCCTTTGTCTGAGGTGGAAGATGGGGTCTTCCGAAATCCTACATCCGGCAAGTACAACCAGTTACCGGTATTTTCCATACCTGAGTATGTCTCAAATTCCAGTGCTTCCACTTCCGCCTCACGAGAATCTCCGCAACCGCTTATTTCCGATGTAAGGACTTCTGCCTCAGCATCTTCGAATATTTTGGTATACATGCTACAACGTCGGCGAAATCAATAGCTCTATTTCCGAATACCATCTGGCTTTGTGCGATGGCTGCTATGACATGTACGCGTTTACCGAAACCTGGCTCAACGATAAGACCTCTACAAATCAGCTGTTCGACGACTCATACTCCGTTTTTCGACAAGATAGGTCACTTTTCAATAGCAACAAACGCACTGGAGAAGGTGTTTTGATAGCTGTTTGCTCTAGTTTCAAATCCCGACTAATCAGTCCTCCTAACAATACATCTGTAGAGCAATTATGGATCGCCGTATCTACTGTTGATGGCACTCTCTATGTCTGTGTTGTTTACATCCCTCCCGACCGAATCAATGACGCAGTCGAAAGGCACATTGATTCACTTAACTGGGTGGTTTCACAATTGGGACCAAGAGACAACCTTATTATCCTGGGTGATTTTAAGGTGATTATACAATTGATCCCGAGGTGAATTTTTAAATTCACCATATGTTTTTTTTTCCTATTTCCAAAAACTTAAATCTAGCACAATCATGTTCGGCAGTTCTGAAATTAAAGTCGATTGCTTAGCATAAGTGAATAAATGATCTGCCATTGTTTCACCCCATATGCGTGTTATGGTTCTCTCATCTCGTGCTCTTGAAAATTTCGACAAAAAGCACGTGGTTCCCCAGATGGCTGATTTGTGGTTTTGTTGTGTAATCACCTTAACCTGAGCTCGATCACTTGGCAGCGCCACGTTGGGGTTGCTGATTCCGGTCCCTTCAAGATCCTTGATTGGCCAGACGTCTCGTAGGCTACTCGTCGCGTACAGCACTGCAGGATTGAAACAAATGAATGCAGTCGAAAATGAAAACGATCGAATACTTGACCTTTGCTTCGTTAGCGACGAACTGCGTGAGAGCTGTTCGATTATACAGGCTCCATCTCCGCTCGTTAAAATCGGTCGACATCATCCTCCCATACTGACACATCTTAAGATAAATCCGTACTGTCGCTTCTACGAGCCGTCTGAAAGCGTTTCATACGACTTTTACCTTCTGTCTGTGCTCAAAAAAACTTACGTTGTCTGTGCTCTGGGGTCAAATTGACCCCAAATTGAAATTGCTATAACTTTTTTAATGTTGGGCCAATTTTGGATTTTTTGTGCTATTTCGAAGTATAATTTAATCATCTTTCAGGTCGTTTCCAAAGATTGACTATAGGTAGGCGGGTACATCGCGAGGAGGGGTTTTAGTAAACAAGGGTACAAAAACAGTGATTTTTCATGATTATTTTACTTATATCCGAAAATCCTACCCATTTTTAACTGCAACTTTTTTAAAAAAGGCTATGCAGGAAGGCATGTGCTTTGGCAAGAGGCGTTGATAAGTTTAGAACTCGGCCGCCAGGTGGTGGTATATTTGAATTCATTATTTTAGACTACTGAAGATATTCCGATATATAGAATTCTCCTCAGTGTAAATATTCTTATCGCACAAATTAAAAAATGAGAAGAAGTGCTCATTATATTGAGCACCGCTTTGTAGTGCTAGACATCCTGAACAATGTTGCTGTATACAACTTTGGTTCTACACCTATGAGGGATCTCAAGCTAAAGCAATATTTCATATATGCAAGAATATTGCAAGTACACTAGCGCCGCCTATTTGTAAATTTCCTTATTATTTATTCCGTCAAATGACAGTCTATTGCCACCAGACGAACTTTGTTACAGACGTCATCTTTACAAATTTCAAAATTGTGCGATAAGAATATTTACAATGAGGAAAATTCCATATATCGGAGTTACTTGAGTAGTGTAAAATAATGAATTCAAATATACCGCCACCTAGCGACCAAGCGCTAAACTAATCAATGCCTCATGTCAAAGCAGACGCCTTCCTGCATAACCTTTTTGAAAAGGTGCAGTTCAAAATGGGTAGGATTTTCAGATATAATAAAATAAGCATGAAAAATCACTGTTTTTGTACCCTTTTTTACGAAAACCCCTCTCCGCGATGTACCCGCCCACCTATAGTAAATTTTTGGTAGCGACCTGAAAGATGATTAAATTATCTTGCGAAACAGCCCCAAAAATCCAAAATTGGCCAAACATTAAAATAGTTATAGCAATTTCAATTTGGGGTCAATTTGACCCCAGAGCACAGACAACGTAAGTTTTTGAAAAAAGGACACTGTAGCGCATATTTTCAAGATTTTTCAAGCGCAATTTGCACATAGGAGACAGATCTCGGCGAGTTTTGCAAACTACCAAAAATTAGGAGAATCGGTTGAAAACTAAAAAAATGGCAGCCACTCAAAGTGGCCTGGGGTTATATTGACCCCAGAGCACAGACAAAAGATTAATAAGGCCAATTTCAACGGAATGAATGATTTTCTTGCACACGTTGACTTGGACGCTATTCTTCAAGACTTCGACGTCGATCTCGCTGCATCGACTGTGTCAAGTATATTACTGTACGCTATTGATCAGTTCGCTCCGCTGAAATCCATATCCAAACCGGTTAAGCCAACATGGTCTAATGCTCACCTTAAAAACCTCAAAAGAGTGAAGCGCGCGGCTCTCAGACAACATAGCAAGTATCGTTCGGATTCTTCAAAAGCCAGTTATTTGAAGGCAAACTCTGACTATCAGCAACTCATCGACCACCTTTATAACATCTTTCAAAATCGTCTACAAAGTCGACTCAAGACTAACCCTAAAAGTTTTTGGCGTCAACACGAAAGGAATCAGGACTGCCCTCTTCGATGACAGATGGTTTATGCGAAGCTGAAACTACCCACGACATGGTCAATTTGTTTCGATCCCAATTCAGTAGTGTCTTTACAAATGAGCACCTCGACTCTCAGCCTGTAGCCAACGCCACCAGGAATATTCCCCGTTTTGAAGCCGCTGAGCAGCCGTTCTTCGTTACCGACGATAATGTAATAACAGCTAGTAAGGAATTGAAAACTTCAATTGGACAAAAGACTTCATGCAACACGTGTTTATGCCTAAAAGATCGACGACTACTAGCCTAACGTGTTTCACTTCCTTTGTAATTCGACAAATGGAGAGTGGCCATCAGGTGGATGCCATTTATACAGACCTTTCTGTAGCATTCGACAAGATGAATCATCAGATCGCCATTGCGAAATTTGACAAATTAGGCATTAATAACTGCATGCTCGGTTGGCTTCAATCCTATTTAACTGGACGGAGTATGGCGGTTAAAATCGGAATCACATTTCACTGCCCTTTTGGTTTGGTCCGGCGTTCCACAGGGCAGCCATTTGCAATATTCCTGCAAAAACAATTCGAAGTGTTTGCCGAATGGTGCCGCATAAACCGAATGACATTAAATGTCGCAAAATGTTCTGTCATATCCTTTGGCCGCAAACATTCGCTCTTCCTATTCGACTACGCTTTGGGAGATAATCAGCTTCAACGCGAATCGACAGTCAAAGAACTCGGAGTTTTGATCGACTCGAAAATGACATTCAAGGATCATGTAGCATATATTGTTTCGAAGGCATCTTCACAACTAGGCTTCCTGTTTCGCTTTGCCAAGAAATTCCGGGATGTGTACTGTCTGAAATCACTGTTTTGTGCAACTGTTCGCCCAATCTAGGAGTACTCGTCAGTTGTCTGGGCTCCGATTACCAAAACGAAGCTCAGCGCATCGAAACTATCCAAAGAAAACTCGTGCGCTTCGCTCTGCGACATCTAAGGTGGAGAGATCCGCTCAACCTACCAAGCTACAGTAGTCGTTGTCAGCTTATTAACCTCGACTCTCTTGATGCAAGGCGTAACGTGGCTAAGGCCTGCTTCATCAGCGATCTTCTTCAAGGAAACATTGACTGCCCTAGGTTGTTCAGCTTGCTGGACATCAACACTAGCCGCCGTAATCTCCGATCACACTCGTTCATCAATCTCCCTGCAGCCAGAACTAACTATGGACTACATGAGCCGGTCCGAAGCATGTCCTGTTTATTCAATAGGTGTTATTCTGTGTTTGATTTTAATGTGTCGCGAGGAACTAATAAGTGTAATTTTCAGCATATTTTTCGCTCTTGACTATAAGCTAACGTATGTACGTAGTTAATGTATTTATTTTAAGATAGCGGTCATTGGGGTGTCTATTTCACCTATGGACAATAAATCATAATAATAATAATAAATAGGTGGGAACTCAGGTGAAATACCCTGGGCGTCCATGAAAAACCACCATTTCGAGTAGGTGGGAGCTGAAGGCCCAATTCATAAGCACCAATGAAAAACCACCCTCGGGCGAGCACTGGCGCTTGAACCTAGCTAATTTAGCACTGTAAAGAATTAAATAACTTTACAGAACCCGTAGCTTCCGGGAATGAAAGCACACCCAAATATGGAGTTACGCTCAAGAACAATACCACCCATGCGATTGCCCGAGGAGGGAGCCCCTACTGGAGCTGGTCCTGGAACGGAGGACAGAGCGAGCGGCCAGCAGCTAGAGGAAGGAGAGGTGCAACAGCGACCCTCTAGTCATCGGGCTCAGCCCGTGCCGACAAGGCAAAACAGAAACGGCAGCAGAAGAAATCACCAAGGCAATGCTGCACCTGCTGATGTTGCTGTGGTTGATCGACGTCAATCACTCACGTTAGCGGGCTGCCGACGGCAACGGATCATGTGGACAAGGGAGATGAATCAGTACGTGATCCGTTGCTACTACGTTTGCACCAGGATGGAGACGGATATGTCCGGCAGACCGGCGATGCTGGAGATGTTCAATGAGAGGTTCCCTCGGTTTGCACCCCAGCTTGACCAGAACAAGATGTACACACGCCAGAGAGCTATTATGTCACATAATATGCTGACTCCAGAAGACGTAGAGAACCTAACGCGGGCCGTGCAGAGAAATTAGGAGAGGCGGAGGAGGCAAGATCGAGCGATACGTCGAGAAGGAGTTCTGTTGGGTTGGATGCATCAATCGCAAGTAACCGTCGCGATTCGATTGCACCCGCCGCTCCAGGACCAACAGTGGAATTGCAACGACAGCAATTGAAGGACGAACTAGCTAATCATATGGGCACAGCAGTTACACAGTTCCGTGGGACAGACCCCATGTCCCGACACCGGATACCCAAGTTGCAGTACTCCAATCGGTTGACGAGTACAGTAAGCATCCTTAACCAGGAAATTTGGCCACAGTACTTGGAAACCGTGGAGAACCTTGAGGAGCTGCAATTTATCGTGTATTCGGCTGCAGTGGCTGTTGTAAGAACGTTGGGATTGCGAACGCGCCCACAAGGTGAGAGTGATGGACGCGCACGCCCCAAAGCACGAAAACCCGCGTGGATGCGACGTCTGGAGAACCGCATCGCCACACTGCGGTCAAAGGTTGGTCGATTAACACAGTACAAGCAGGGGAATCGATCAACGAGGCTGATTCGGAATGTTGCTGAAATTGTGAAACCCACAGAACTCCGTGATCTCACCGAGGCGAACATAACTGAGATCCTCGACACCCATGTATAGCGGTTGAGTGCTCTTGCTAAACGACTGCGACGTTATGGAGAATGTTCGAAGAGGAAGGAGCAAAATCGAATGTTCAACATCAACGAAAGGGAGTTCTACAACCACATCCGAAACGACAAAGCCGACTTTGGCGAGGGCCTTCCGGAGATGGGAGAAGTCACGCAGTTTTGGTCCAATCTATGGGAGAACCCCGTCATACATAACGGCGATGGGGTGTGGATGGCAGAAGAAGAGCAATATTGTGGTGAAATTGGAGACATGACCGCTATCAACGTGACCGCCCAAGACATACGTGAGGCTACTCTGTATACCAGGAATTGGGCTGCACCAGGACCCGATTTTGTGCATAATTTCTGGTATAAAAAACTCACAACGGTCCACGGGCGGATGGCGGAATGCTCATAGCGGGGGACTTCAATGCTTGGGCGGTGGAGTGGGGAAGCCGCTGCACCAATCAGAGAGGTCAAGCTTTGCTAGAGGCTCTAGCAAAGTTGGAGGTCGTGTTAGTCAATGACGGCTCAACCAGCACGTTCCGTAGGAACGGGGTGGAGTCGTTCATTGACGTTACGTTCTGTAGCCCCAGCCTAGCCGGGGGACTGAACTGGAGGGTCGACGAAGGCTACACCCACAGCGACCACCTAGCCATCCGCTACGCGATCAGCTGTGGTGTGCAGCAGTCGAGGTTGAAATCCCCGTCAGGTCCGTGGGTGGAAGGCCCAAAGCTTCGACAGCGAAGTATTCACCGCGGCGCTGGGACTGGAGGGTAACACCGACAGTCTTACAGGGGACGCACTGACAGCTGTCCTGTCACGTGCATGCGATGCCAGTATGCAGAGGAGGGCACCACCGAGGAACGGTAGACCTCCAGCATACTGGTGGAGTGCAACAATCGCAGACCTTCGGTCAACCTGCCTTAGGGCTAGGCGAAGGATGCAGAGAGCTCGCTCTGAGCAGTTGAGGGATGAACGCCGCTTGACGTTCAAAGCTGCGAAGTTGGCCCTTAACAAGGCCATCAGTAGCAGTAAGAGGAAGTGTTTGACAATCTATGCCTGAACGCCAATGCTAATCCCTGGGGCGATGCCTACAGGATAGTAATGGCGAAGACCAGAGGGGCTGGCGCCTCCCGAACGGTCGCCGGAAAGGTTGAATCGCATTATCGAGGTTCTCTTCCCGTCCCATGCCACAAGCCCTTGGCCACAACCAGCACCGCAGAACGCGAGTGCTGAAGTGGCTGAAGTAGCAGCGGTGACGAACGAAGAGTTGCTTGCGGTGGCCCGAACCCTTGACACGAACAAAGGTCCGGGGCCCGATGGAGTTCCAAACCTCGCTCTGAAAACCGGACATGTTCAGGACAGCCATGCAGAGATGCCTGGACGAGCGCAGTTTCCCCGATAGGTGGAAGAGACAGAAGCTGGTGCTGTTGCCGAAGCCCGGGAAACCACCAGGTGACCCATCGGCGTACAGACCAATCTGCCTACTGGACACCACAGGGAAGTTGCTTGAGAGGATTATCCTCAACAGGCTTACCCCGTACACCGAAGGTACGAACGGCCTGTCAAGCAATCAGTTTGGGTTTCGTAAGGGTAGGTCCACGGTGGATGCTATCAACTCGGTTGTGAAAACTGCGGAAGTAGCGATACAACGCAAGCGGAGGGAACTCGATTCTGTGCGATAGTGACGCTCGACGTCAAGAACGCATTCAACAGCGCAAGCTGGGATGCCATCGCGCTCTCGTTACTCCGGTTGGGCATTCCGGTGGGCCTGTACAACATTTTGGAAAGCTATTTCCAGAATCGCGTACTCTTATACGAGACCGATGAAGGGAGGGTAGTGCTTCTATCACCGCAGGAGTCCTCAGGGATCTATCCTGGGCCTGGTGCTATGGAACACTATGTACGATAGTGTTTTAAGACTGAAGTTCCCCCCAGGTGTTAAGATCGTTGGCTTCGCCGACGACATAACGCTGGAGGTTTACGGAGAGTCGATTGAGGAAGTGGAACTTACGGCGGCCCACGCGATCGCTGTAGTAGAGGAATGGATGAGCTCAAGGCAGCTGGGGCTAGCTCATCACAAAACAGAGTTGGTTGTTGTTAACAACCGTAAGTCAGTACAGGAGGCAGTGGTTCGCGTGGGCGACTGTGAGATCATTTCAAGCGGGAGGTGAAGCTCCTCGGGGTGCTGATCGACGATAGACTGAACTTCGGCAGTCACGTAGATTACGCCTGCAGGAGAGCTTCGTCAGCTATTGCGGCATTATCCAGGATGATGTCCAATAGCTCGGGAGTGCGCTCCAGCAGACGCAGGTTATTAGCTGGGGTTGCAGTACCTATCCTTAGATACGGCTGCCCAGCTTGGGCCTCGTCGCTTAGCGTCGAACGTAACCTGCAGAAGCTGGAGAGTATACACAGGCTAGCGTGCCTCAGAGTGATAAGTGCCTACCACACGGTATCACGGGATGCAGCTTGTGTGATTGCGTGTATGTTACCCATCGGACTAGTCATACGGGAAGACGAGGAGAGTTTCGACATGCGCGGAACCAGAGGAGCCCGTAAAGCCATTAGAGTCACTTCGACTATCAAGTGGCAACTGGGACTGGGATAACTCTTCTAAGGGTAGGTGGACCCATCGGCTGATACCTAGCGTATCAAGATGGGTTAATAGGAGGCATGGGGAAGTTCACTTCCATCTGACACAGTTCCTGTCAGGCCATGGCTGCTTTAGGTGGTACCTACATAGGTTTGGGCATACGGACTCTCCCGTCTGCCCGGACTGCCCAGGGGTCGACGAAACTGCCGAGCACGTACTATTCGTATGTCCTCGTTTCGTCGATGTTAGAAGCGGAATGCTAGAGGTGTGCGGATAATCTTATCCAGAGGATGTGTCAAGAGGTTGATAAGTGGAACGCGGTCTCGGCCGCTACCACTCAGATTGCCAGCATCTTGCAGCGCAATTGGCGCGCCGAGCAGCAGTCGGATAGCGCCGACTAGTGGGTAGCTAGTCTCGAGGGTGAGGTACCAGCGGGTAGTTGGTTAAGTAGTAGTGGAACTAGTGGGTAGCTAGTTGTGATTTGAAGCTAGTGGGTAGCTAGTATGTGGGCGTGCGTAGTAGCACGGACCCCTCCCAGAAGTAATGCCGAAAAGGCTGTTCCGGGGAGACTCAGGGTCTGTGAACAGGGTGGTTTTAGCGGGTCGGCAATAGCTAAACCCCGTTCGCCGGTAGCCCACCGGTGTCTGGATGCAGATTCCCACCCTACTGGAAAAAAAAGGTACTGCAGTTGGGGGCAGCAGGGACTTTGTCCAAGGGACGACCCCTCCCCATGGCCACTGCGAGTCAGACTGGGACCATTGTCCCTAACCCCTAATCCCAAGGCGTCAAGCGACCCGTGCCGAGGGGATGCATGGCCAGGGGGGTGAAATAATAAGCTAGGCCTTTAACGGAGCCTGTGGGGTACCTGGGCACCCTCCACAGTAATTGTCCCTTACCGCGTCATGCTGGGCTCTGGCGTGGTGGACCTCTTTTCCCGAGCAACTCGTGGGACCAAAATGGAAAACCAAGGCAATTCTTCAACTAGTGGTAGTAATGTAGGCGCCAACCCCTTCGCAAGAGGTGGGTTGTTCAGGTCTCCGCCTAGGAGGCCAGAGGCAACAGTCGGCAGCTCAGTGCGCAGCGCAAGCGTGGGTCACTCAACCTTCCTCTCGGCTAAAAAAACGCCGGTAGAGGTTATTGACGGCCCATGGCTTGTGGAGGCGATGAACCGCAAACGCGATGGGCTTTCGGCCTTCGAGGTGGCGACGGAACAGCTGGACGCCATCATCGACTTTGCGTCATCGAAGCATAATATCAGTAAGGACCTCAAGAGGAGCTTGCAGAAACTTCGAAAGTCGATGTTGGACGCCAAGCTGGAAAAGGCGGTCAGGACGGCCAAGTGCGAACCCGTGAAATCCATGGAGTCAAGGTCTACCCAGACTGAGGCCCAAGAATTCGCGGATTTGGGCAAGGACGAATCGACCGAGGACGTGCCAGCGAAGACGGTGGTGCCAAAGTCTGCCCAGACCGAGGCTCAAGTATTCGCGGGCACGTCGGGGGTGGCTGCTCCAACGGAGCAGACACAAAAACGGGGAGACAGTCTCCAGGGGATGAGCTCCTGGGGCCGCTCCAAAACGCGGAGGGTTACTACCCCGAACAAGGGTAGTGGGGCTGGGAAGCCAGAACCCCGGCCAGGTACCTCCAAAACCGGGGAGGAAGGACCTGGAAAGGTCCGTCCACCCAGGAAAGACAGTGGTAAGGGGTTACGGCAGGCTGAGAGCTCTCAGCCGCCCCAGACCAGGGAAATAGAGGATGACGCCTCCTGGACCCTGGTCAAGAATAAGAGGAAACCGAAGACGTCAAGGGCCGAAATGAAGGCCCATGCGAATGAGGGTAGCAGAAAGTCTAGGGTAGGCGCCAATCGCTCCAGGGGCGATGCCCTAGTCATCAAAACGGACGAGGCTAGAAAATACTCGGACGTCTTGAAGGCGATGAGGAGTGACGTCAATCTCGGTGAACTCGGCGCCGACGTACGTCGAATAAGACGTACCCGGACGGGCGAGATGATCCCTCGAGAGCTAAAGCGGGGCGTCTCGCAAAAGGGCGCCGCCTACAAGAAGTTGGCGGAGGAGGTCCTAGGCGAGACGGCCAAGGTGAGGGCACTCACGACGGAGGTGAATCTAAGGGTTAAAGACCTGGACGAGATCACCGAAGTCGAAGAGCTCGTCACGGCACTGCGGCGACAGTGTGAAGTGGAGGCGTCCACCGCAGCCGTTCGGCTACGGAAAGGTCCAGCAGGGACACAGGTAGCATTGGTTCGGCTACCTGCAGCTGACGCCTCCAAGGTAGTCAAGTTAGGGAGCCTCAAGGTGGGGTGGTCGGTATGCCCTGTGGGCATATACGAGCAACCCAAAGCTTGCTTCAAGTGCCTGGGACCGGGGCACAAGCAATGGGACTGCAAAGGCCCTGACAGAAGCAAGCTCTGTCGACGCTGCGGATTGGAGGGACATAAGGCACAATGCTGCACGAACCCTCCCAACTGTTTGATCTGTTCCAGCAAAGCTGCGAACAGCAAGCACCCCATGGGGGGTTCAAGTGCCCGGCGTTTAAGCGTGGTGCAAAATCACAGTGCAGGTAACGCAGCTAAACCTGAACCACTGTGATGCAGCCCAGCAACTGCTGTGTCAGACAGTTGCTGAATGGGGGACGGATATCGCCATCATATCAGATCCTTACCGGGTACCCGCCAGGAACGGTAATTGGGTCACCGATGGGTCTCAAATGGCAGCGATATGGACAACGGGGAAATACCCAGTTCAAGAGTTGGTGTCTTCAACACACGAGGGCTTCGTCATTGCCAAAATCAACGGGGTCTTCTTCTGCAGCTGCTATGCGCCTCCTCGATGGTCGATCGAGCAGTTCGGTCGAATGCTAGATTGTTTGACGGCTAACTTGATGGGGCGTAGGCCGGTGGTGATAGCGGGGGACTTCAACGCTTGGGCCGTGGAATGGGGAAGCCGATCCACGAATCAACGGGGGCAGATCCTGCTGAAATCACTGGCCATGTTGGATGTGGACTTGGCTAATGTCGGTACCAAAAGTACCTACAGCCGGAACGGCGCCGAGTCGATTATCGACGTTACGTTCTGGAGCCCTGGCTAAACGAGTAGTTCGAACTGGAGGGTAGATGATGGCTACACTCACAGCGACCACCTGGCGGTTCGCTACAGTATCGACTATACGACCAGCATTCAGCGGACGGAAGAAGGGGCGAGGCCTAGTCCTCGTATGTGGAAGACATACTTCGACGACGAGGTGTTTAAGGAAGCGCTCCGCCGCGAGCACAATACTCTCGGTCTGAGTGGCGAGCAGCTGGTAAAAGTACTCTCGCGTGCATGCGATGCCACCATGCCTAGGAAAGTCCACCCTAGGAATGGGAGGCAACCGGCTTACTGGTGGACTCAAGCAATTGCGAACCTGCGCCGCGCCTGCCTACGGGCAAGGAGGCGGATGCAGCGAGCACGCACAGAAGAGGAGCGTGTTTAACGACGGGTGGCGTTCGTGGCTGCTAGAGTCGCTCTGAAGACTGAGATTAGATCAAGCAAAAAGCCTGCTTCGAGGGCCTGTGTCAAAGTGCCAACGCGAATCCATGGGGTGACGCCTATAGGGTCGTAATGGCCAAGACACGTGGGGCGATGGCCCCTACAGAGCGGTCTCCAGAGATGCTGGAGAGGATCATCGCGGGGCTCTTCCCACGTCACGACCCAAGCCCCTGGCCTCCCTTCGTGGAGCTGCCAGGAGCCAGGGTGGCCGACGAGGGAAGAGTAACTGTGGCGGAACTTGCGGGGATTGCACAGTCCCTTAGTGTAGGTAAGGCGCCAGGACTGGATGGTATTCCGAACCTGGCCATTAAAGCGGCCATTGCCGAGGCTCCCGAGATGTTCAGATCTGTCATGCAGAGATGCCTGGACGAGGAGTCTTCCCTGAAGCTTATGGAAAAGGCAGAGCTTGGTCCTATTGCCAAAGGCGGGAAAAGCAATAGGGGATCCGTCGGCATATAGACCAATATGCCTGCTTGATATGGCAGGAAGGTGCTCGAGAAGATCATCTTCAACAGGTTGTTGATACGCACGCAGGGTGCGGATGGTCTATCGAGTAACCAGTTCAGCTTCCGACAGGGTAAGTCGACCGTATACGCTATCTTGTCAGTTACCAAATCCGCGGAGATAGCTATCCAGCGTAAGAGGAGGGGAGTTCGCTATTGTGCAGTAGTGACACTCGACGTGAGGAATGCTTTCAATAGTGCCAGTTGGGCAGCTATTGCAGATGCGCTCCTGCATCTTGGAATTCCCGAGTACCTGTACAAGATTCTCGGAAGCTACTTCCAGAATCGAGTACTGGTATACGACACGGAGGCGGGTCGGAAGTGTGTTGACATAACCTCAGGGGTTCCGCAAGGTTCCATACTGGGTCCGGTGTTATGGAACGTCATGTACGACGGTGTCTTGAGGTTGAAGTTCCCGGTGGGCGTGGTAATCGTTGGCTTCGCTGACGATATCACGCTGGAGGTCTACGGCGAATCGATCGAAGAGGTGGAGTTGACTGCAGCCCACTCGATCGCAATTGTGGAGGAGTGGATGAGTTCCAGGAAGTTAGAACTGGCTCACCACAAGACTGAGGTGGTTGTTGTTAACAACCGAAAGTCGGAGCAACAAGCGGTGATAAGGGCAGGCAACTGCACGATCACCTCTGAACGCTCAATCAAACTCTTGGGGGAATAATCGACGATAAGCTCACCTTTGGTAGCCACGTCAATTACGCCTGCAAGCGATGCTTCCACAGCTATAGTGACATTGTCCCGGATGATGTCCAATAGCTCTGCGGTTTATGCCAGCAAGCGCAAGCTTCTGGCTAGCGTTGCTCTGTCCATACTGAGGTATGGGGGGCCAGCTTGGGGCACGGCCCTGCGTATTAACAACCTATAGAACGAAGTTAGAAAGTACGTATAGGCTCATGTGCCCAAGAGTTGCGAGCGCGTACCGTACCGTGTCGCACGATGCACTCTGCGTCATCACCGGTATGATGCCTATTGACATCGTTATCGGTGAAGACATAGAGTGCTTTGAAATGCGCGGCACGAGAGGCATCCGCAGGACTGTCAGGTTGGCCTCAATGGTCAAATGGCAGCGTGCGTGGGACAGTTCCACTAAGGGTAGATGGACACATAGGTTGATACCGGAGATAGGTACGTGGGTCAAGAGGCGCCATGGGGAAATCACTTTCCACCTGACCCAGGTCCGTACAGGCCATGGTTGCTTCAGACAGTATCTACACCGGTTCGGACATCGGTTTTAGAGGAAACGGCGGAACACGTGTTGTTCGTGTGCCCGCGTTTTCGCACAATGCGTGACCACATGCTTGCCACATGTGGTCTGGACACTACCCCGGACAACCTAGTTCGGAGGATGTGTAAAGATGAAGTTGGCTGGAACGCCGTTTTATCGGCTATCGTCCAAATCGTCTCGGAGCTACACAGAAGGTGGCGCGTGGACTCGAGGGATGGCTAGTTCAGGCGCAAATAAGAGGTGGTCCAAGGGTTCGGAGTCGGCTTCATGGGTCATACCGGTGCCCTGTAGTCGAACTCGATCCTTTTATCGAACAAGTGGCCGCGTGAATAACAACATGGTATCGTCGCTTTCGCGGCGTCGGTCAACCGGGCGGGTTCCGAGCCCGAGGACGGAAAGGGTCCTCGTCAAGGCTACTGGGGGCAGGCGTAGGCACCGCGTCGGCAAGTCCTCTGTGTGCTGGCGAATAGGCCCTATCGCAGAAAGGTCAATTTGGGGTGCACGCGGCATCATCATTCTTGATACCAGTCGTGCAGAGGGAAGCAGGCGCGAAGTCGACCCTGCCCACCTTCCGAGGACATAGGGCGTGGTAAGGCCACCTGGAAAGCCGGCAATGCGCTGGCACGATACCATGGTGTTCTTCTAAAAAGGCGAGTCACGATGTTCGATGCTGCAAGGACACGCAGCTAACCTCGAGGGTGCGTTATGCACTGGCCCCCCTTTGAAGCATTACTTTCTGGTTGTACCGAAGGGACGATGGGCTTGGCGGCAATGGAAACGGTTTAGCTGGACGGGGATGCAGTCCTGCCTCCCTCATTGGAGGTGGCCCCTAACCCAGCACTTCCTGGTCAACCCAGGATGTCTGTTGAGCAGATTCCCCCTCCATTGTTTAGGAAGAAAAAAAAAAGGTACTGCAGTTGTATAAGATAGACGGTAACGTCATCAGGCTAATGCAGCACGCTATGGGGATGTGGAGCACATCCCTACACATTACCGACGGAGAAAAGGTGTTACGGTCCAGGACTCTCAGCATCAGGAGGGGCATATTCCAAGGCGATACCTTAGTCCTCTATGGTTTTGCCTTGCCATGAACCCTCTTAGCAGAGCACTCAACCAACACAACCATGGCTATCATTTGAAGGGTGAGGAAAGGAGTACAAACATTACCCACACCTTCTTTATGGACGACTTGAAGCTGTTAGCGGAATCTGTGGAGAAGCTGCACCAATTTCTGCGGCTTGTAACGGTATTCAGCAACGACATCCGGATGGAGTTTGGTATCGATAAATGTCGATCCATACATCTACACCGGGGTCACCTGGTGGATGCCGACAGTTTCGCGTCAACGAACAGGAGGAGATTCGAAACATGGTTGAAGGCGAAACGTACAAGTTCCTAGGTTTCCTGCAACTGAAAGGAATTCGCCATACGACGATCAAGAAAGAGCTGCAGGAAAAGTTCTTGCATCGTGTCAACGGTATTTTGAAGAGCCTCTTGTCGGCCGGCAACAAGGTGAAGGCGATAAACACGTTTGCTGTGCCCTTGTTGACATACAGTTTCGGGGTGGTGAAGTGGACCAAGACTGACTTGGAGGCGTTAGAACGAGCAGTACGAGTGGCGTTCACTAAGCATCGCATGCGCCATCCAAAATCGTCCATTGAGAGAGTCACCCTGCCACGTACAGTAGGAGGAAGAGGCGTCACCGATATACAAACACTCTGTGTTTCCCAGATCCAGCAGTTGCGAAGATACTTCGTGGAAAGCCAGAACCGCCACGAAATCTATCGCGCTGTGTGTGAAGCTGACCACGGATTCAGTGCCCTGCATCTGGCGCAGGAGGACTATCAGCTGAATTGCGACATCAAATCTGTCGACGAGATGATCGCATCGTGGAAGCAGAAGGAGTTACATGGGACGCACCCCCATCAACTGGAGCTGGAATATATCGACAAATCGGTGTCAAATACGTGGCTGGTGTGGGTTGAATTCTTCTCAGAAACAGAAGGATTCATGGTAGCCATCCAGAACCGGGTAATTGCGACAAAGAACTATCGGCACTATATATTGCACGAAAACATGAAGGACCACTGCAGGAAGTGCAATTCAGTAGGAGAGACGATCGAGCATATCGTATCTGGGTGTCTTAGCCTTAGCTGATTTAGCCTATCTCGGTCACCATATTGAAGTAGCCAAGATTGTGCACCAATAGCTTGCTTTAAAGCACAACTTGGTTAACCAGTTTGTCGCCTACTACAAATATGTGCCTGTCCGGTTCTGGAAAATAGTTTCGTGAAGCTGTACTGGGATGGCGAGATCATAACGGATGTCCTCATTCGTGCCAATCGGCCCGATATTGTGGTCTACGACAAAAGGATGAAGCGGGTAACCCTCATCGACATTGCTGTACCGCTAGACCATAGATAACGAAGTACCACGACTTGGCGGAGGAGTTGAAGCAGATGTGGCACCTGGAGGACGTGCGTATAATTCCAGTTGTTATCTCAGCAACCGGAATCGTCCCGAAATCTCTTCTGAGATCCTTAGGAGAGCTGGAACTATCTCATAACCTCCATAGCATCCAAAAGACAGTGGTTCTTGGAACTTGCAGCATCGTAAGAAGATTCCTGAACCACCATAACTAATACATCCGGTGCAAACGTTTATTATAGGATTTTAAGTCAACCGGCGAATGAGATCCACAGAGCCTAATCCTTTGGCATTCAGATTGCCTGGGTAGGTGAAAATTCCCAGCACGCTTGCTGAGGAAGTGCCAAAACTCTATAATAATAATAAGAAGATGAAGGATGAAGTAATAATGATGAAGGAAGACGGCAGAGGAAAGATGGAGGAAAGCAGAATCGACAAGAAAGAAAAATTAGAAATAAGAAAGAAAATAGAAGAAAAGGGGAAAAAGGAAGAAGGACTAGGAAAGGAAAAATAAAGGTAGAAGCAAAAAATGAGGTCGGAGGAAGGAAAAAGGAAGAAAACAGAAGGAAGAAAGAAAGGAGAAGGAAGAAGGATTAAGGAAAAAAAGAAAGAAAGAAGGCAGAAGGAAGAAAGAAGAAGGAAGAAGGATGATAGAAGAAGGAAGAAAGATGAAAGCAGTAAAAGGGAAGAAGTAAGTAGTATTATATAAGGAAGAGGGAAGAAGGATGGAAGAAGGATGGAAGAAGGATGAAGGAAGACGGCAGAAGGAAGAAGGAGGAAAGAAGAATCGAGATGAAAGAAGGAAGAAAAAATTAGAAATAATAAAATAGAAAGAAGGAAAGAGGAAAAGGGAAGAAGGACTAAGAAATAAAAAATAAAAGAAGAAGCAAAAAAATTAGGTCGGAAGAAGGAAAAAGGAAGAAAACAGAAGGAAGAAAGAAAGGAGAAGGAACAAGGATTGAGGAAAAAAAAAGAAAGAAAGAAGTTCATTTTTCTCTTCCCACTATTCACTTCTCACTTCCTATTTCTCATTACTCACTATTCACTACTCGTAATCTGAGGTCATTTTTTAACTATTCGGCCAAAAGGCATTCGGCCAAACGACCCGTTCGTTTCTTCGAGCACGACGACACACCACATCGTCCCCGACGCCAAATGACCGGATGAGCTGCTGAAATTCCTTAATTATGATGATTCCCTGATTCCTTGATTCCCGAATCCTAATCCCCGTCCATCCTTAAACATTGTAAACCTAACCTCGAGTCACCACGAGTACGTTGGCTTATTTCCCTCTCTTACTAATTTAATAATAAGAATATGTCGATTGTACATATCACAAAGAAACGTGGCTCCGTAAAGTGTTATACACGCCTGAGCCTACCAAATAAACGAACTTGGAAAAAACGACCCGTTCGGACAAACGGCATTCGGCCAAATGGCCTGACACTGGCCGAATTAGGCACTAAGGTGGTCAAAACCGGTACACCAACCCTATCAAAATGAATATTGGATTAAATTATTCGGATGTGCATTCAAAACAACAACAGCATTGTTGTGAAAACTCATATGTGAATATGTACTTTATGTGGAAGATATTGATTTGGAAAATGTATTGAGGTAACCACTTTCCCTTCTATGGGACTCGAATCCATGACCCTACAGTACGCTAGACTGGTGCTTTAGCCAACTAAGCTACGAAGGACCTCCGTCGGCCTTTGCAACCTAGAGGCTACTGAACGAGCTCTTGATTCCCAAATTGTACGCATAGTCAAATCACTCGCAATCCATTTATCAAGCCAACACTTCCACATGTGTATAGTACATTAGAGGAGCGTGAGTATTTAGAAGCGTGAGTATTTAGAATGTCTGGCGGCAATACACATTCTTCATCAGCAACTGTACTGATCAAGTGAGGTTGTGTAAGTTATTTGCCAGTTGGACGTCAAGCTCAAACCCGACGTGCTTTAAACTCTATTGAAATATAGAGAAAATACGATGCTTTTTAAAGCTCTCAGTTTGATATCATTCTCTCGCGGCTTTTAGATTTTCTAACGCCCCACGATACGCATCCTTCCGATGACCTTCCGCTCGACTCAAAAAGTATTTGTTTCAATTACCCCAGTAAATTAATTATATTTATCGTCTTCGATTGGATCTTAAAGACTACTATTATTCTAAGTTCTTTAATTTAGATTTGAAACACACGTTAAACATACGTTAAAATTAAACAAACTAAAAACATTATTAAAAGCACTAAGACAAGAGCTGAAGGGATTATTATACCCGTACGTAGTTTGGTTGGTTCGGACTAAATCAGCGTGACGCAGACTATGGCTGGGTATGCTCAACTGTACATCCACGAGCAAGTCCGGACAATCTATGTTACTGTTGATGATATTCAGGTGATGTTCCAGGTAGATTAGCTGACATCGGGCTCTATAGTCGAGTAAGTGCATTGGATCGTTCCACGGTAGGTGCCGAAGAGCGGAACGGATGAACTGTTTTTAACTCGTTCAATACGAATCACTTGGGTCGTATGGTACGGCGTCCAAATAGAGGCAGCATATTCTAAAATACTGCTCACAAGTGCACAGTATAGAGCTTTCAATGTGTAAACATATGTGAAATGAGCTGCAGAAATTCTAAAACTGCGAATGCCATCGCCGTTATTGCAGAAATATGTTCGTTGAACCGCAATTTAGAGTCCATTGTAACGCCCAAGTCACGAATCGCCGAAACACACTCTAGAGCAGCATCGGTCAGGTCGTCAGCGTACAGAAGCTTCACAGAAGTAAGGCAGTTGGTCACGTCATTGATATACAAGATAAACAGTAAAGGTCCCAGCACGCTGCCCTTGGGCACACCCGAGGTAATGCTGAATGTCCTAGACCGTGAGGCGTCAACACGAACGAAAGCTTTTCTGCCAGTCAGGTATGACATTATCCAATCTGCGATCCATTCAGGGAAACCCAAGTGGCGTAACTTTGCAACGGCATGTTGGTGAGATACGGTGTCGAAAGCTTTCGAAAAATCTACGTATACGGAGTCCAAGAATTTTTGCTAAAATTTCTAGTATTTCACTTAATTTATTCATCGTCGGATAATTTTAAAAACATTCAATTGCGTCTTACATGAGATATTGCAAGATCTCTCCAAATTTAGGCATATGAGATGTTTCAAGATCTCCAAATTGTCCTGGAGTTTGAATCAAGTGGTCTACCGAATCAACCAAGGCTTCCACGATGTCCCCAGCCGCGGTGTCAACCCAATTTTGTCTTCTGAGAATTAGTCTTTCACATACCTCTCAAATACAGGCATATGAGATGTTGTAAGATCTACAAATTGTCCTGGAGTTTAAAATGGTCTATCGAATCAACCAAAGCCTTCATGATGTCACAAGTCGTGGTATCAACTCAATTATGTCCTCCTCCTCCTCCTCCTCCTCAATTATGAGTATTTTTCTATCACTTGCATCTCAAAACAAGACATATGAGGTGTTGTAAGAACTCCAAATTGTCCTGGAGTTTGAATCAAATGGTCTACCGAATCAACCAAGGCTTTCATGGTGTCCCCAGCCTCGGTGTCAACCCAATTTTGTCCTCCGATTATTTGTCTTTCACTTGCGTCTTCAATTCTTGCATGTATGAAGTTGTAAGATCTCCAAATTGTCCTGGAGTTTGAATCAAATGGTCTACCGAATCTACTGAGGCTTGCATGATGTCCTCAGTCGCGGTATCATCCAAATCAGGCCCTCCGAGTATTTATCTCTCACTTGCGCCTACAGTCCAGGTATATGAGATGTTTTAAGATATCCAAACTGTCCTGGAGTTTTTTTTGTATTTAGACTACAGGTCGGACTTGATTATCCAGAGACTCGATTATCCGGGGACTCGATTATCCGGAGTTCAATTATCTGGAATTTTAGACTCGATTATCCGGAGTATTTTTTTATTCGATTTTTTTATTTTATTTTTTTTTATTCCAATATTATATATTATAATATACGTACTGCTAACCGTTTTTAATTAAATTACTCCTAGATTTTTTTAGAAGAGTTTTAAAAAACTTCCCATATGCTTCCCCGTGCAATTTTTTTCAAATATCATCCTTCGACTTCTTCTTCTTCGTGAAACCTTTATTTGCCAATCGTTGCCTCCGTTTTTGCCAGTCTCGGTAACAGTGACTTTCATTCACTGCCCGAGCCATCCCCAGAAAGGATGTACTGCAAAGACGGACGCTTCGATAATTTAATTATTCTCAAATGGCCCTCGCATACTTCCAACACCTTTCAAACCATTTTCACACTTGTCGCTGCCTAGCGATAACATTCGGTCTCCGTTTCTTTCCCATCTGCTTTCGCACACACGCTGCTCCCTTCCTCTATACGAGCAGCATCGAGACCGATGTGCCTATAATTGAATTTAATACTGTTATATTTATACAAAATATTTTCATTTGAAGAAGCACGAACGTAGCTGGAATGGGAGGGACTGAAGTAGGGGTGTTCTAAAGATTTAATCTTAACTCCATGAATCAATTATTTTCTCTAGAACATGTCCACAAACTTCTTGCTTCAAGAACTTTCTTATGAAGGTATATTTTTCTTCCATGCAATTAGTTGATCGATTGTTAATTAAGCTGTTGCATTTTCGACCATTCGATAGATGTGATGAAGTTGAGCGACGGTCAAGGGGGAAACGCAATGGAGTGCGGCAACGGAACGGCAACGGCAAGCGGTTTGTCGACGGTTTGTACTAAAAAAATCCGCATCATTGCCGCTGTTGCAAAACGCAATGCATGCGGATTTGCCGGACAGATATTTTATGACGTTTCAAGTTTTAAAGGAATTCTGATTTTTTCAAAGATGATTTTAATTATTTCTAGAGAGATTATTTCGATTTAATTTCAATTTTCTAAATAAACTTTTAAATTAATTCTAATTGATTCAGTGACTGCTTTAAATATATCAGAACCTAGATCAGAACAGTAGGAATACTATTTTTTGATGTCTTGAACCGCCGGAAGTTCCTTCAGGAACTGCAGAGGCTCAGAAGTATTGTACATAATTCCAATAAGGAAGCTCCATCACCAATTTTCCAGAAGATCCACCACAAATCCCTTCGAAAGTTCCTTCAGGAATTGCACCGGAAGTTCATCAAGAAATTATTTCGGAAGTTTTTGCTGAAATCGCTCCGGATATTCCTCTGGAGAAACCTCCAGGAATTCCTTTGGAAGTTCCTACATGAAGATGCTCCAGAAATTTCTTCGGAAGTTCCTTCAAGAATTCCCCAGGAAGTTTGTCTAGGAATTCCTCCGGAAAATCCTCCAAAAATTTCTAAGGAAGTTCCGTTTTGTTGTATTTAATTGCGATAAAAAGACACTAATTAAAGTACTCCGGAAGGTCCTCCATATTCTACAGAAAGTTCCTCCAGGAATTAATTTGGAAGTTTCTCCAGCAATTCCTTCGAAGGTGTCTTCACAAATTCCTTCGGGATTCCTCCAGCGCTGTTTTCGGAAGTTTCTTCGGAAGTGTCTCCAGAAATTGTTCCAGGAATTCCTGCGAAAGTTCCTCCAGAAATTCCTCCATAAGTTCTTCCAAATATTCCTCTGGAAGTTCCTCCATGAATTTCCCCAGAAGCTCCTCCAGGAATTCCTAAAGTTTCTTCAGAAGCTCCTGCAAAAATTCCTCCGGTAGTTCCTCCAAGAGTTCCTCAAGAAATTCCGCATGGAGTTCCACCAGGAATTCCCCCGAAAGCTCTTCCACGACTTCCTCCAGGAATTCCACCGGATGTTCCTCAATATTCTATCGAAAGTTTTTCCAAAAATTCCTTCGGAAATTCCTTTAGGAAATCCTTCGGAAATTCCTCCAAGAGTTCCTCTGGAAATTCCTACAGAAGTTCTTCCGCAAGTTCCTCCAGGAGTTCCTCCGGAAGTTACTCCAGGAGTTCATCCGGAAATTCCTCCAGGAATTTCTCCGCAAGTTCCTGCAAAATTCCTTCGGAAGTTCCTCCGTAAATTCTTCCAAAAAATCCTTCGAAAGTTCCTCCAAAAGATCCTCCGGAAGTTCCTCTAACAATTCCTTCGAATGCTTCTCCACGAATTTCTCCAGGAATTCCTCCGCAAACTCCTCAATATTCCTTCGGAAGTTCCTCCAGTAATTCCATCGGACATTCCTTCGAAAGTTCCTCCAGTAATTTCTTCGGAAGTTCCTCCAGTAATTTGTTCGTAAGTTCCTTAAGAAGCTCCTTCAGGAATTCCTTCAGAAGTTCCTGCGAAAATTCCTCCGAAAATTCCTTCGTAAGTTTCCCCAAGAGTTCCTTCGAAAGTTGCTCCAAGAGTTCCTATGGATGTTCCTCTAAGTGTTCTTCGGGAAATTCCTCCAAAAGTTCTTCAAGAAATTCCTTATGGAGTTCCACCAGGAATTCCTCCGAATGCTGCTCCGCAAATTTCTCCGCAAGTTCCTCATGATTCCTTCGGAAGTTCCTCCAGTAAAGAGTGCCTCCGGAAATTCCTTCAGAAGTTCTTCCAGAAATTCCTCCGGAAGTTCCTCTAGATTCCTTCGGAAGTTCAGGAATTCCTTAAGAAGTTCCTCCATGAATTCCTTCGGAAGTTCCTCCAGGAATTCCCCCAAAAGTTCCTTCTGGATTTCCACCAAAAGTTCTTCCAGGAATTCCCCAGAATTGGTCCTGAAGTTCCTCCCGTAATTCCTCCTGAAGTTCTCCCGTATTTCCTCCGGAAGTTCCTCCAGCAACTCCCGCGGAAGTTCCTCCAGGAAATCCCCGAAGTTCCTCCAGGAATCCCACGAAAGTTCTCCAGGAGTTCCTCCGAAAATTCCTCCAAGATTTAACCTGGAAGGACCTCCCGATATTCCCCCGGAAGCTACTCCTATATATCTTTGGAACGGAAGTTCTCCTTGGAATTCCTGGAGGATCTTCGAGAAGAATTCCTAGAGGAACTTCCGGAAAAAACCTGGAGGAACTTCCGGGGGAAACCCTAGATAAACTGTCGGAAGAATTCCTGGAGGATCTTCCGGAGGAATTCCTGGAGGAACTTCCGGAGGAATTCCTGGAGGAACTTCCGTAGAAATTCCCGGAGGAACTTCCGGAGGAATTCCTGGAGAAACTTCCGGAGGAATTCCTGGAGGAACTTCCGGAGGAATTCCTGGAGGAACTTCCGGAGGAATTCCTGGAGGAACTTCCGGAGGAATTCCTGGAGGAACTTCCGGAGGAATTCCTGGAGGAACTTCCGGAGGAATTCCTGGAGGAACTTCCGGAGGAATTCCTGGAGGAACTTCCGGAGGAATTCCTGGAGGAACTTCCGGAGGAATTCCTGGAGGAGCTTCCGGAGGAATTCCTGGAGGAACTTCCGAGGGAATTCCTGGAGGAACTTCCGGAGGAATTCCTGGAGGAACTTCCGGAGGAATTCCTGGAGGAACTTCCGGAGGAATTCCTGGAGAAAGTTCCGGTGGAATTCCTGGAGAAACTTCCGGAAACTTCAACCCTAACGTTATTCACGACGGCACGCCTCTCTAATGCGTGCCTCTCTAGTGCACATCTTGCGTGCACCTCTATTTATTATATACCTTTAGTATTGTTTTCGTTTTGACGTTTTGATTAATAAAGTTGTAACTCGTGACCGCGTGTGCATTTTTTATTCACGAGATATATTCCCGGAGTTTATGGCCACTATCTTTCGCCAACTACGTTGTTCCGTTGCGTCGGAGTGTCCCCTAGTCCCACAGGTTATGAGCCCAGTGGAGGTTGCGCGGAAGTAGTGTTTATTTTTTCAGTTCGGTAAAAAAAAACGCGAAAAAGTTTTCGGTCGGTGCGGCATTGTGTCGTTGTCGAACGTGTCGTTGCGTGATCGTGAGTTTGTGTGCAGGATGGAAGCGATCAACAAATTTACCAAACTGAACAACCAGAACTGGGCTTCTTGGAAGTTCAGAATGGAGATGATGTTGACCCGCGAGGAATTATGGTACGTCGTCGGAACGTCGAAGCCCAATAACGGCGCAGCACAGTGGGACAAGGACGATAAAAAGGCTCGCGCTACCATGGAGCTGTGTATCGACGAAAATCAATACAGCCTTGTGAAGACTGCTGCTACTGCCAAGGATTTTTGGGAGCAGTTGGGAACGTACCATGAAAAGGTCACCGTCACATCGAGAGTTTCCCTTCTGAAGAAAGTTTGTAACCTGAACCTGCTCGAAGGAGGCGACCTGGAAAGCCATTTGTTCAACGTAGAAGAGCTCTTCGAGAGGTTGCAGAACGCCGGTCAAGCCCTGGAAGAGTCCCTGAAGATAGCGATGATCCTACGAAGTTTGCCGGATTTATACAGCGGACTCGTGACCGCGTTGGAGAGTCGACCCGACGAGGATCTAACGCTGCAGCTCGTAAAGTCAAAGCTCCTGGACGAGTACGAGCGCCGTAAGGATCGTTCCAGTGGATCATCGAGTGACAACAAGGTCATGAAAGCGGGTGTAAAACAGAGTGCCTCTGCTGTGTCGGAGAAGACTTGCTTTTTCTGCAAAATGAAAGGGCACAAGAAAGGGACATATGATTAAACAGGTGTAAAATTATCCTCACTAAATTTCCTTTCTGATAGAATATTCATTTTGAGATTTTTCGCTTTGAATATGATAAATATAGCGCGCTGCATTTCGTAACGCGACACCATCGCTGAATTGCACTTTTTCGCATTTTGAAATGCAATTGCGATTTTCAGCTCTGGTATACGGTTTGGAGTCTCGATTTATTCTAAGCATTTCTCGTATACATCAACAGAAATGAGGCTGTGAATTAAAATCGCAGGAAAAAACGGAAATTATAATGAAAATAACTGAATTGATATGAACACCGTCGCGTTACGCTGATCGACAAACAGTCTCCTGCAAATGGTGTCGCGTTACGCAAACGTGTTTATCGTTGATAGAATACGTAATTTCAGCCGATTTCGATGCGACATGTTATATTCGACACAGAATATTATCACATTATCTATCGTTGAATGTAGTTCGAGGTGGTGGTTACAATCTGGAGTTTCAGTTATTAAAGTTTGAGGGACTAACCGGCACAAATATAGAACTGAACCAATTCCATTCGTATTATTGACAGAGAAGAATAAGCGATATATTCTTTTTAGCAACACTGTATCAAAAGCAAACGTCAGTTGCCGTTAAACGGCGACGATACCGAAAACGAAGTGAGAAGAAATGTAACTGTTATTTTTTAGTTCCAATCATTCGTTCGAATAAAGAGCACACCGAATCTAAAACGTTTCATCTTTTTATTCTTTTCCACGGTGACGCGGGTGTCTCGAGTTTGTCCGGTCGTTGTTCCGTTCCGTCGAGATTGTCCACTGCATGGCCTGGTGTTGATTGTCCCACAGGTTATGTGCCCAGGACAGTGGAAGAAGAACTCTTTGGATTAGTAAAAGAAAGTGCGAGTGATTTTTCCGGGCTCCGCCATTTTGGCTGGTTACCGAAGGCATCGATGAAGCAAGAGGTGCTTCAGTGTTGGTGTGCGTTTTTTGGCGTGATCGTTGCGACGCGGTCAAGAGCCAGTTGAATTTTCGGTCGGTCGGTGGCGTGCGGCGAACGAAGTGTCGAGGTCATTTAAGCGTAGCGCGTGTGGTTGTGTGAAAAGCAAAACGGTCGGAAAAAGATGGCTGAGAAATTTTGTTTTCACGGTTAAACAACCAGAACTATCAAATCTGGAAAAACACGCATGGAAATGCTTCTCAAGCGAGAGGATTTGTGGTTCGTGGTAGTGGAAGCGAAACCTAACCCGTTGACAAATACATGGAAGAAAGCAGACCAAAAGTGTGTGGCAACAATCGTGTTGTATATTGAGGATAATCAACTCAATCTCGTAAAGAATGCCACAGAAGCTCAAACAGTGTGGAGTGCGCTTAAAGCCTACCATTAAAAGGCAACAATGACGTCGCGTGTGTCGCTCCTCAAGCGAATCTGTAGTTTGAACATGAGTGAGGGGGCGATCTTGATCAGCATTTGCAAGAGCTGGAGAGTCTGTTCGATCGGCTTACATGTGCGGGGCAGGCAATTGAAGATTCCTTGAAAATTGCAATGATCCATAGGAGTTTACCCGACTCATATAATGGACTAGTTACGGCGCTCGAAAGTCGTCCGGACAAAGATTTGACGATTGATTTTGTGAAACAAAAGTTGTTGGACGAGTTCCAACGAAGAATCGAGCGATCAAGCGGCTCGAATGAGAAAGTGATGAAAGCTAAGGATAAGAAAAACAAAGTTTGTTTTCATTGTCAGAAGCCGGGTCATTTTAAGGCACAGTGTCGTTTGCTGAAGCAACAACAGCAGTATAAGAAAAGTGACAGTGATCCGAAGAATACGAAGCGCGAGTCCAGAGCCAAGCAGGCTACTGAAAAAGAACTCCCGGTGTGTTTTACCGTCGGTGGCAATCCGAAAGGTGGCTGTTGGTACATAGACAGTGGTTGTTCCAGTCACATGACAAACGAAAAATCGTTTTTCGGGAAGTTGGACAGAAACGTTAAAACAGAGGTCGTGTTGGCTGACGGTTCGGTAACGAAAGCGTGCGGTATCGGTGAAGGAACTGTGCGTTGCGTCGACGGCGGTGGTAAGGCGAAAGATATCACTATAAGTGAAGTGCTGTATATTCCCGCATTGACCAGCGGACTTATTTCGGTACGTAAACTGACGCAGAAAGGTTTCGAAGTGAAGTTCGGTGCGACAAAGTGCAAAATCGTGAACGACGCTGGATCAGTAGTGGCTACAGGTGAAACCACTGGGAATTTGTACGTGCTGAATACGGCAGAGCATGCAAAGCTGGGAAAAGTGATGCAGCACCTGAAAAACTGCCAGCATACCTGGCATCGGCGGATGGGGCACCGAGACCCTGCCGTACTGGAACGTGCCAAGGAGCTTTCGGAAGGAGTCGACATACAGGACTGCGGTATCCGGCAGGTTTGTGAACCGTGCCTACAAGGTAAATTACCACGTAATTCTTTTCCCAAAGCATCAGCACATAGATCAAGCCGTGTCCTAGAGCTGGTACACACAGACGTGTGCGGCCCGATGGCGAATGTTACTCCCGGGGGATGTCGGTACATTCTGACGTTAACCGACGATTACAGCCGCTATTGTGTAGTGTTCTTACTCCGGCAAAAGTCTGACGTAGCTGGGTGTATCAAGCGGTATGTAGCCCATGGAAAAACTCGTTTCGGGAGAACCCCTTGCGTGATACGGTCAGATGGAGGAGGGGAGTTTATCAACCGAGAATTGAAGGAGTTTTACGCCAACGAAGGGATTCAGTCGCAGGTAACAGCACCGTACTCTCCCCAACAAAACGGCGTCGCAGAACGCAAGAATCGAACCTTGCAGGAGATGGCATCATGTATGCTGCTGGACGCGGGTCTTGAAAAGAAATATTGGGGGGAAGCTGTCATGACGGCGACTTACTTACAGAACCGTCTGCCGTCACGTTCCGTGGATCGTACACCGTACGAGAAGTGGTTCAGTGTCAAACCGAATCTGCAGCATCTTCGGGTATTCGGATCAATGGCTTACGTCCATGTTCCGGAGGTAAAGCGATGTAAAGCTTGATGCGAAAAGTCGGAAACTAATTTCGTTGGCTATTGCGAGGATCGAAAAAGCCTATCGATTCCCTAGATCCGACAAACGACAATGTGACCATCAGTCGCGATGTCAGATTCATCGAGCAGAAGAACGGGTCGTTGTCGAACGTTCCCAGCAGTTCCGGTGAATCAAGCGTGGAAGAATTGGACTGGCCTGGATTGACGAGTATGGAGGACAAGATTCAGGAGGAGCAAGACGAAGATCGCTGCGAAATTCAGGAGGAGCAGGCAGAATCCGAGGAGGAACTTCACAGCTGCGAAGAAGACAACGCTGAAACAGAATGTGAGCAGATTCCTGGTGGAAGCAGTGCTACTGGCAAGCGTTCTACAAGGGGAACCTTGCCAACTCGGTATAACGATTATGTTGTGGATCTAGCGATGGCGGTTGAAGCAGAACCAGCTAGTTACGACGAGGCCGTTGCTGGACCCGAGCATGATTTGTGGACAGAAGCTATGCGTGAAGAGGTCGAGTAGCTGATCAATAATAGGACATGGAAACTAGTGGACTTGCCGGCCGGGCGTAAACCAATCGGCTGTAAATGGGTTTACGGCCGGAAAGAAGATAGCGATGGAAACATTACTCGTTTCAAGGCACGCCTAGTCGCGCAGGGTTTTACCCAAAGGTATGGCGTCGACTATAATGCGGTATTCTCACCAGTGGCTAATCAAACGACATTGAGAGTATTACTCTCGGTGGCGGGCAGTAAGCGGATGTCGGTGCATCATTTGGATGTGAAGTGTGCGTATCTACATGGCAAGCTGGCAGAAGAGATATACATGCAGCAACCGCCTGGGTTTGTACAAAGAGGAAGCGAGAAGAAAGTCTGTAAACTCGAGCGCAGTTTGTACGGTTTAAAGCAAAGTGCGCGTGTCTGGAATGACACGATTCATGGGTTACTTCTCGAGTATGGATTCACACAGTCAAATGCAGATCCATGTTTGTACACCATGGTGACAACTAAGGGAGTCCGTATGTATCTCATCCTAATGAAATTTCTAGACTGGAGGCTGCTCTTAAGAAGAACATTGAGTTATCTTCACTTGGGGAGATCAAGCATTTTCTGGGGATACGCGTCTCCAGAGACCGGGATGAATTTTTCAGTCCAGACCAGCAGGCGTATATCAGGAAGGTTGCGGCACAATTCGGCTTGGAGCATGCAAAGGGCTCAAAGTATCCGTTGGACGTTGGGCACTACAAGAATCGCGAAGATAGCAACAAGCTGCCGAATAACAATCGCAACCGGAGTCTTATTGGGGCGTTGCTGTATATAGGACTCAACACTCGTCCGGATGTAACAGCAAGTGTGACTATATTGAGTAGACAGACTAGTGAACCAACTGAAATGGACTGGACTGAGCTCAAACGAGTTGTACGATATTTGGCAAAGACAAGCAACTACAAACTAAAGCTGACAAGTAACAGGAAGGAACCGATAGTACTACAAGGATATTGTGACTCAGATTGGAGTGGTGATACGGTAGACAGAAAATCAACTACAGGGTATTTGTTCCAGCTAGGAGATGCTACATTGTGTTGGGTAAGCCGCAAACAGACCAGTGTGGCTCTTTCAAGTATGGAGGCGGAGTACATCGCATTGTCGGAGGCATGTAAGGAAGTACTTTGACTCCGACGTCTATTGGAAGATTTCAATGAGTATCAACCTGAAGCGACTACGGTCTACGAAGACAACAGGAGTTGCATCGACTTCGTGCAACTTGACCATGTGTCACGCCGATCGAAGCATATCGATACACGAATGCATTTTGCAAAGGATCTAGCGGAGAAAGGTGTCGTAGAACTCCAGTATTGCAGTTCGGAAGATATGAAGGCTGACATGTTAACGAAACCAGTTGGAGGCGTTAAGCTGCAGAAGTTTTCGGAGGCTATTGGCTTAGTGGTGGTAGACTAACTGAAGATGGGAGATAAAGAAGATATCGAGGAGGAGTATTGACAGAGAAGAATAAGCGATATATTCTTTATGGCAACACTGTATCAAAAGCAAACGTCAGTTGCCGTTAAACGGCGACGATACCGAAAACGAAGTGAGAAGAAATGTAACTGTTATTTTTTAGTTCCAATCATTCGTTCGAATAAAGAGCACACCGAATCTAAAACGTTTCCTCTTTTATTCTTTTCCACGGTGACGCGGGTGTCTCGAGTTTGTCCGGTCGTTGTTCCGTTCCGTCGAGATTGTCCACTGCATGGCCTGGTGTTGATTGTCCCACACGTATCACATATTCAGTTTTAGAAACAAATTAAAGGTGAAGGTGGGTTGAGTACCAAAACAAATATACTGTAGTAGTATTGGTTTCGTATTTATAAAAAACAAAGAATATTAATAGGGTGGTTCAAAAAACGACCCAGCTCCAAAACGCTCAATCGATTTCGTCCCATACTCCGAGTGTCCTCCAAAAGCTGATTTGAACAAAAACTAATTGAGCACAAGCCGGTTAAAGTTTGTATGAAAGCTAGTATGGGAAACTAAACCTTTCATTACACTGGCTACAGTTCCTCTCCACCAAACGCTGGCAGAAAGAGAACCCACATAGCTGAATGAAAACCGCACCTTGGGAAAGATCCATTGATTACATAACGCGAAAATAGCATTTTATACCCCACATGTCATGTCACACTTTTTGTATGTAGTATCTGCTCTTGGTGCGATAGATATCACAGACAAATTCTGGATATTTTGTTGAATTACACGTTTCACTGATGCCTTCTGAGAAGCCCAATTATCATGCTAAGGATTCGCAACCTCGATCAGAATCGACTCCCAATTATCGGAACGACAATTCAATATGCATTGTCTATATGGAATTAAAGCTCTTGAATATTTCATCCAGTCATATGGTCTCCCCCCTCGCCAGGGCCCAATGACGAAGCGCCACAATCAGAATAATGTAAAATTCAACCTCGCCATATCAACTCTCATACAAACCTGAAACGACCTGTGCACGGTAAGCTCCTATTCAAACCAGCCCAAACCATCGGAAGACACCCAGAATATGAAACATATTCGACTGAGCGTGACGGAGCAACATATTTTTTGAGCCACCCTCCATATTGCGAGAAGATTGAAAAATTCGAACCGGGGTCCGACGGTCGACTGTCGGAAAGCTGTTCCGCAAACGTCAAATCACTTGTTGCACGGTAAAAATGTTTGGTTTATTTTTCGGTGTGAATGTTGATTATTAAAATCAACGGGAATATGCAACTTCAAAAGAGTGTTACATGCCGCTATATTTTTTAAACATGTTTTATGATACTTTGAAGGCATTTTGTCATATATTTATGTGATTTAGAAACATTTTAGATTTCTCGAAAATTCTTGATATTAAGAAATATCAACACTTTTCGTACAGTGCATGCCATTTTGAAGTTTCCGACACTCAGTCTGCTTCTTCTTCTTTGCTCCGCAAAATTAGAATTTTTCTCTTTTCTCGCAATATTAGTTTGCTGCTGCCGGTCCCGGTGTTTACATTCGCTCCGCGATCCGTTTTTAGTGTTTTTTTTTTTCGGTCAAAAATAGCAGTTTTTATTCGCGAAGTCGAAGCAAATTCTGCTGTTCCTATGGGAAATCCCATTGGTATCTGTCAGAGTTTGAGTGAAACATGGCCGCCATCTCCTCTTCTCTGTTGCTCTACTGTAAAAACCCATAAAGAACTGTCATTGTTTGTGTGAAGAATTTTGCTTCGACTTCGCGAATTATGTTTTCGCTTCAAACAAAATTTGATTTCAAAAAGTGATGTTTAATTGGCATTCCATCAACATTTCGGGCTGCTCATGTGCGGAGAAGTGAGTAAAAAATTGATTTTTTCAATGCCCTTTGAGAAGAAGTGAAGTGCAGTGATAAGCCCACCAAATCGCAAACGGCTATCAAATTGGCACGAAATAGCTGATTTATGCTAAAATTCATGCCGAATTACATTGGACTCTTTGAAGAAACATGTTCATTATCACAGGAAGTGAATAAATATGCTGTGAACAGGTTAGTAATTTGAATATCAAACTTTTGTTCGGAGCTGTTCGATGCATTCGAATGTTGGTGGGAGAGGAGTGCGGGAGGTGTGGGGTTGACCCGTGGAAGGTCCGGTGCCACATTGACTGCCATCATGGTACTCTTCCAACTATGTCCTTAAATGGTAATGGGTTTTCCTATTTTTATATTAGTCACAACCAAGTATGACCCGGATCGGTTTTTAAGTACGTGGTCAGACGATCGATCCCCCTAGAAGTAAGTTTTTTTTTACACTGAAAAGTTCTATATTGCCTTTTTTCTACGTTAACCATTTTGAAAGGTGATGATGGCCCAAGAAGTTCAGCAATGTTGAAGAGGAATATTTCTGTTGTTTTTTATTCTACGTTTCTTTCTACTGGAACGTTGTCTGTTTTCAACTTTTTATTTATTTCCGAAAAGATTGGAATACGTCTCATGTCTCAACCAATGTTTATCACAAGACCGTATGCGTCGTGTCCTGAGTGCACTACTTTTTATCAAGGATGTTATCGATCATTTAGGAATTCGCGTACGATCATTTAGTAGTTTGTCAATAACTCTTAACAGAAGCTGAATTTCAAAATGTGTTGTATGGTGGACTTCTAGTGCGAAGGTTTTTCTACAACTCTTCCTAATGGTTCGTTGTTTGAATTCAACTAATAACGGAGTTATAGCGCTAGTTACAGTAACTTAAACTAAATGATTAGAATTTTGTTATCATTTAGTCTAAGTTACTGAAACTATAATTATAACTCCGTTACTAGTGGAATTCAAACAACGAACCATGAAGCAGAGTTGCAGAAAAACCTTCGCACTAGAAGTCCACCATACAACACATTTTGAAATTCAGCTTCTGTAAAGACTTATTGACAAACTACTAAATGATCGAACGCGAATTCCTAAATGATCGATAACATCCTTTGCTTTTAATTACATTTTCAATCTTTACGCTATCATCAACACTACTCAGAAAATAAATACTCAATTTTGAAAATAGTGTTTATATCCTGGTGTAAAATAATTGTCTTATTATTGTATATTCATTTAGGTCAAAGCGAAGTTCATTAGGATGCCTGATATAATATGTCTTTATTAACGAACCAGTCCAATGCTGGTTCATCTCGATTAACATAAAATGGAAAAAAAAAATTTTCAATTTATCACTCAGAAACTCTCTGTTAACCTTTTTCGATAGGCCCTTATTCTTGCATTGGTTTGGTGAAGTTTTTTGCCTGACGCTATTCATTTTATTTTCGACTACCGGTGACCAACACTCTTAAATTATTTCACCGATATTGACTGTGAAAATCTCTGCTAAAGCTCTTAAGGTCTGAGGGAAGGGTTTTCCGTTAAAAAAGCACGTGGTAGCACTCTCTGAGAGAGAAAATTGCCCAATTCAGCCCGCCAGAATGACGCTGTCAGTGTCGCCAAAATGATTTCATCATTATGCAGTTTACAATTGCTTGAGAATTTGCCGTAAACGGAGAACGAAAGGAATTGGCAACAATGCGGAAGAAATTTATCACTCATGCAGTGGTTCGGCGAGAGAACAGCAGCAGCGCCGACCAATCACGCAATGAGGAAATCAAAATAAACAAACTCCAGCTGGTTTTGGAAAATGAAAACATGAGCCGTTTCTAGAACAACGTTAGAAAATATCGTGAGAGGATTTCTGTACAAGGTTTCCACAAAAGCTTTGAAAAGAATTTGGGTGATAACAGTGCAGTGGTGCTGGTGTAAGTAAGACAAATAAGACAAATAATATAAATAAGATAGATTAGACTAAGCAGAAAAATAAAGTGAGTTCCTCCAGGAATTCCTTCGCAAGTTCCTAAAGGAATTCCTTCGGAAGTTCCTCCAGGAATTCTTCGGAAGTTCCTCCAGGAATTCCTTCGGAAGTTCCTCCAGGAATTCCTTCGGAAGTTCCTTTAGGAATTCCTTCGAAAGTTTCTCCAGGAATTCCTTCGGAAGCTTCTCCAGGAATTCCTTCGGAAATTCCTCCAGGCATTCCTTCGGAAGTTCCTCCAGGAATTCCTTCGGAAGTTCCTCCAGGAATTCCTTCGGAAGTTCCTCCAGGAATTCCTTCGGAAGTTCCTCCAGGAATTCCTTCGGAAGTTCCTCCAGGAATTCCTTCGGAAGTTCCTCCAGGAATTCCTTCGGAAGTTTCCTCCAGGAATTCCTTCGGAAGTTCCTCCAGGAATTCCTTCGGAAGTTCCTCCAGGAATTCATCGGAAGTTCCTCCAGGAATTCCTTCGGAAGTACCTCCAGGAATTCCTCGAAAGTTCCTTCAGGAATTCTTTCGGAAGTTCCTCCAGGAATTCCTTCGGAAGTTCCTCCAGGAATTCCTTCGGAAGTTCCTCCAGGAATTCCTTCGGAAGTTCCTCCAGGAATTCCTTCGGAAGTTCCTCCAGGAATTCCTTCGGAAGTTCCTCCAGGAATTCCTTCGGAAGTTTCTCCAGGAATTCCTTCGGAAGTTCCTCTAGGAATTCCTTCAAAAGTTCCTCCAGGAATTCCTTCGGAAGTTCCTCCAGGAATTCCAGGAACTTACGACACTTCGTCTCTTTGTTATGAGTGCAGCCTCTTTATCTTGCTCTCATCGCTCCTTTCCTGCCGTGCGCCACAAGAAAATAGGGTAAAATGCCCAATAGTGGACCCCTTAGTAGCGAAATTTTGCTCTTCCTGGCATAAGGAGTGGAAATTTTCAAAATATTAATTTTGCGTGATATCTAATATCAAGCTCTGCATCTCCTCTTCACGATACATACATAAAACACTCAAATACTGGACTAAATTTGCCCTATAGTAGACCCTCTGGGGGTCCATAATAGGAAATTGCTTCCCTATAGTCGACACTTCATTTGATTTTCATGTTTCGTTTCAGGACGTTCTTCTTCCGTATTATGGACCCCCCAAAACATTCCTATAATGGACACTCTTGTGTTTATTTTTTATAGAATTGTAAAAAATCAACTTATTTTACTTTCCAGAGCATTTTCAATGCATGTAATCAAATCATAGGACTGTAAGGTAGGTTCTCCCGATGGAATTTCATAGCAAAATGTTGCCATTGTGCTGTAATAATGAAAAAATATCTAGAGGGTCCACTATTGGTTGGGGGTCCACTATTGGGCATTTTACCCTATGCTGTTGGCTGCTCTCTCGAAATGGTAGCTTTCGCATGAAATTTAAAAACTTGGTTGAAGTAAAAGAGCTTCCTGCAAAATTTATTGCGGTGACATAAACTTTTTATTACATCAAAATGATCGTTGGAAAAGTTAAAAATTTTTGTCAGGTGGGTTTTGCGAAATTCGGTTCCTTTGTGCCGCAAATCATCGGAGAGAGGGACTGAGAAGGGAAAATTTCAGTTAATACAATTGTTCAGTATTGCTTTCCCGTCATTATCACTGGACCGGCGAATCCCAGCGCATCGAATAGCTTCGATATGTCAGACAGTACCTTCCGTTTTGTTGGAATTCCTTCGCTGAATGCTGCCGACGGAATTTCGAAGCCGAAGATGTCTTGAGAGGGTTGCCAAGTTAACCCGAGCGTTTTCGTACGACCTTCTTCGTTGAACAAAACCTTCTGCTCCAGTTCTTCGGCAGGAAGATCCGCCAAAATTTCTTCTCGATTCGAACACCATTTGTGCAATTCAAAGCCAGCTTTAAAGAGCATAGCTTCAAACTGCTTACGCATTTCCAGGAGTTCTTCAACTGTTTCTGCACCGAAAAGTGCATCATCGACGTAGACAGACTTCTTCCCAAATTGTGCGGCTAACGGAAAATTATTAGCTTCATCCTCAAAAATTTGGAATAGTATTCGAGTGGCTTTGTAAGGTGCGCAGGCTGTACCGTAAGTCACGGTTGTGAGTCGGTAGATACCGAGTTCTTCCTCAGGCCGCCACAAAATCGACAGGAAACGACGATCTTCTTTTCGAATGGAGATTTGTCGAAATATTTTCGAGACATCTGTAGTAGCGACGACCTTGTGGATACGAAAAGCGAGCAAAATGTTCACCAGTTGAGGTTGCAGTGTTGGCCCTACAAGCAGCAAATCGTTCAATGACACTCCGTTATTGCTTTTGGCGGAGGCATCAAAAACTACCCGAACTTTTGTTATGCTGCTTTCCGGCCTTTGTACAGCATGATGCGGGATGAAATAACATTCTTCGTTCGATGGTTCAGCGGATTTGAAAGTTGAAACCTTTCCATGTGCCCCAAGTCAAGGTACTCTTGCATAAATTTTCGATACTCGGAGTACAAGTTATGATCCTTGGCTAATCGCTTTTCGAGCAGAAGAAATCTGCGATGTGCCATATGACTGGAATCGCCAAGTTCAAAATCTGTATTCTTGAAAGGCAGAGCGAGTATGTACCGACCAGTTTCGTCACGATAATGCGTCGATGAATAATGTTCTTCAGCCTTTTGTTCATCTCCACTATAGATCCGCTCTTGACCGTAACCTTCCAACTGCCAGAACCTTGAAAGTTGATCGTCCAACTGTTCATTAGTGACTGGAAGTGCTTGTACGACAGGGTATGATCGCCTCTCAGTTACTGCACCTCCGAAAACCCACCCAAATACTGTTTTGTTTTCCGAAGGGTAGGTAGACCATCCGAAAGTTGATAGCTTCGACTTAGCATCATTTTGTCCCAGTCCAATATGCCGAAAAGTATTTCAACACGAGCTGGCAGATTGAAGTGCGGATCGGCCAAATTAACCCACTCTGGAATTTCCCACCGTGCAGTTTTGAACGGCTGAAGTGACAATTTCGTTGTTATATTGGGGGTAACGAGAAACTCCGATAATGAGACAAAGTAGGATGATTTCGAACTCACCTCGGCAACGACAGCCTCCGCTATTTTTTTGCCTGTTCCTCCAAAGCCAACCACCGAAATATCAGATGGGAACGGTATTAGCCGTAGTTTCTGCACACACGCACTCGTCATAAACGTCGACATTGCACAGGAGTCTAGAACTGCTCGGCATTCTTGCAGCTCACCATTTCCACCACGAACATAGACAACAGCAGTATGTAGTAGGGCCTGATCAGTGGAAGCGATAAGCTGGACCTTCCTGAACGCTCTCTTCGATTTCACATCGGTGCTCGGAATACGAAACGCCTCTGGTCCGGACGCTTCCATCGAGACAGGATTGGTAGGATGGACCAAATCGACTACTTCCGAAATTGTACACAACTCGACTCGACTAGGTCCTGGCTGAGGTCCCGATTCACTGCCTCCTGTATCTACCCTCAAACACGAAATGCTTCTTGGGGCGCCATTCGGGTTGGTATACGGTTTGGGATCAAAATGGAGGCGGGTATTGTGCCGCTGACCTCATTCTTTACACGAACCACTTTACAATCAGCAACAACATGGCGGTTGCTGAAGCAATTTACACATTTACACAAAATTGCCCAATTCAGCCCGCCAGAATGACGCTGTCAGTGTCGCCAAAATGATTTAATCATTATGCAGTGTACAATTGCTTGAGAATTTGCCGTAAACGGAAAACAAAAGGAATTGGCAACAATGCGGAAGAAATTTATCACTCATGCAGTGGTTCGACGAGAGAACATCAGCAGCGCCGACCAATCACGCAATGAGGAAATCAAAATAAACAAACTCCAGCTGGTTTTGGAAAATAAAAACATGAGCCGTTTCTAGAACAACATTAGAAAATATCGTGAGAGGCTTTCTGTACAAGGTTTCCACAAAAGCTTTGAAAAGAATTTGGGTGATAACAGTGCAGTGGTGCTGGTGTAAGTAAGACAAATAAGACAAATAATATAAATAAGATAGATTAGACTAAGCAGAAAAATAAAGTGAGTTCCTCCAGGAATTCCTTCGCAAGTTCCTAAAGGAATTCCTTCGGAAGTTCCTCCAGGAATTCTTCGGAAGTTCCTCCAGGAATTCCTTCGGAAGTTCCTCCAGGAATTCCTTCGGAAGTTCCTTTAGGAATTCCTTCGAAAGTTTCTCCAGGAATTCCTTCGGAAGCTTCTCCAGGAATTCCTTCGGAAATTCCTCCAGGCATTCCTTCGGAAGTTCCTCCAGGAATTCCTTCGGAAGTTCCTCCAGGAATTCCTTCGGAAGTTCCTCCAGGAATTCCTTCGGAAGTTCCTCCAGGAATTCCTTCGGAAGTTCCTCCAGGAATTCCTTCGGAAGTTCCTCCAGGAATTCCTTCGGAAGTTCCTCCAGGAATTCCTTCCGAAATTCCTCCAGAAATTCCTTCCGAAGTTACTCCAGGAATTCCTTTGGAAATTCTTCCAGGAATTACTTCAGAAGTTACACCAGGAATTCCTTCGAAAGTTCCTCCAGGAATTCCTTCGGAAGTTCCTCCGGAATTTCCTCCAGGAATTCATCCGAAAGTTCTTCCAGGAATTTCTCCGGAAGTTCATCCAGGAATTCCTTCAAAGTTCCTCCTGGAATTCCTCCGGAAGTTTCTCCAGGAATTCCTTCAGAAGTTCCTCTAGGAATTCCTTCGGAAGTTCCTCCAGAAATTCCTCCGAAAGTTTCTCCAGGAATTCCAGGAACTTACGACACTTCGTCTCTTTGTTATGAGTGCAGCCTCTTTATCTTGCTCTCATCGCTCCTTTCCTGCCGTGCGCCACAAGAAAATAGGGTAAAATGACCTATAGTGGACCCTTAGTAGCGGAATTTTGCTCTTCCTGGCGAAAGGAGTGGAAATTTTCAAAATGTTAATTTTGCGTGATATCTAATATCAAGCTATTCATCTCCTCTTCACGATACATACATAAAACACTCAAATACTGGACTAAATTTGCCCTATAGTAGACCCTCTGGGGGTCCATAATAGGAAATTGCTTCCCTATAGTCGACACTTCATTTGATTTTCATGTTTCGTTTCAGGACGTTCTTCTTCCGTATTATGGACCCCCCAAAACATTCCTATAATGGACACTCTTGTGTTTATTTTTTATAGAATTGTAAAAAATCAACTTATTTTACTTTCCAGAGCATTTTCAATGCATGTAATCAAATCATAGGACTGAAAGGTAGGTTCTCCCGATGGAATTTCATAGAAAAATGTTTCCATTGTGCTGTAATAATGAAAAAATATCTGGAGGGTCCACTATTGGTTGGGGGTCCACTATTGGGCATTTTACCCTATGCTGTTGGCTGCTCTCTCGAAATGGTAGCTTTCGCATGAAATTTAAAAAACTTGGTTGAAGTAAAAAGAGCTTCCTGCAAAATTTATTGCGGTGACATATACTTTTTATTACATCAAAATGATCGTTGGAAAAATTAAAAATTTTTGTCAGTTGGGTTTTGCGAAATTCGGTTCCTTTGTGCCTCAAATCATCGGAGAGAGGTACTGAGAAGCGAAAATTTCAGTTGTACAATTGTTCAGTATTGCTTTCCCGTCATTATCACTGGACCGGCGAATCCCAGCGCATCGAATAGCTTCGATATGTCAGACAGTACCTTCCGTTTTGTTGGAATTCCTTCGCTGAATGCTGCCGACGGAATTTCGAAGCCGAAGATGTCTTGAGAGGGTTGCCAAGTTAACCCGAGCGTTTTCGTACGACCTTCTTCGTTGAACAAAACCTTCTGCTCCAGTTCTTCGGCAGGAAGATCCGCCAAAATTTCTTCTCGATTCGAACACCATTTGTGCAATTCAAAGCCAGCTTTAAAGAGCATAGCTTCAAACTGCTTACGCATTTCCAGGAGTTCTTCAACTGTTTCTGCACCGAAAAGTGCATCATCGACGTAGACAGACTTCTTCCCAAATTGTGCGGCTAACGGAAAATTATTAGCTTCATCCTCAAAAATTTGGAATAGTATTCGAGTGGCTTTGTAAGGTGCGCAGGCTGTACCGTAAGTCACGGTTGTGAGTCGGTAGATACCGAGTTCTTCCTCAGGCCGCCACAAAATCGACAGGAAACGACGATCTTCTTTTCGAATGGAGATTTGTCGAAATATTTTCGAGACATCTGTAGTAGCGACGACCTTGTGGATACGAAAAGCGAGCAAAATGTTCACCAGTTGAGGTTGCAGTGTTGGCCCTACAAGCAGCAAATCGTTCAATGACACTCCGTTATTGCTTTTGGCGGAGGCATCAAAACTACCCGAACTTTTGTTATGCTGCTTTCCGGCCTTTGTACAGCATGATGCAGGATGAAATAACATTCTTCGTTCGATGGTTCAGCGGATTTGAAAGTTGAAACCTTTCCATGTGCCCCAAGTCAAGGTACTCTTGCATAAATTTTCGATACTCGGAGTACAAGTTATGATCCTTGGCTAATCGCTTTTCGAGCAGAAGAAATCTGCGATGTGCCATATGACTGGAATCGCCAAGTTCAAAATCTGTATTCTTGAAAGGCAGAGCGAGTATGTACCGACCAGTTTCGTCACGATAATGCGTCGATGAATAATGTTCTTCAGCCTTTTGTTCATCTCCACTATAGATCCGCTCTTGACCGTAACCTTCCAACTGCCAGAACCTTGAAAGTTGATCGTCCAACTGTTCATTAGTGACTGGAAGTGCTTGTACGACAGGGTATGATCGCCTCTCAGTTACTGCACCCCCGGCCACCCACCCAAATACTGTTTTGTTTTCCGAAGGGTAGGTAGACCATCTGAAAGTTGATAGCTTCGACTTAGCATCATTTTGTCCCAGTCCAATATGCCGAAAAGTATTTCAACACGAGCTGGCAGATTGAAGTGCGGATCGGCCAAATTAACCCACTCTGGAATTTCCCACCGTGCAGTTTTGAACGGCTGAAGTGACAATTTCGTTGTTATATTGGGGGTAACGAGAAACTCCGATAATGAGACGAAGTAGGATGATTTCGAACTCAACTCGGCAACGACAGCCTCCGCTATTTTTTTGCCTGTTCCTCTAAAACCAACCACCGAAACATCAGATGGGAACCGTTTCAGCCGTAATTTCTGCACAAACGCACTTGTCATAAACGTCGACATTGCACAGGAGTCTAGAACTGCTCGGCATTCTTGCAGCTCATCAGTATGTAGTAGGGCCTGATCAGTGGACGCGATAAGCTGGACCTTTCTCAACGCTCTTTTCGATTTCACATCGCTGCTCGGAATACGAAACGCCTCTGGTCCGGACGCTTCCATCGAGACAGGATTGGTAGGATGGACCAAATCGACTACTTCCGAAATTGTACACAACTCGACTCGACTAGGTCCTGGCTGAGGTCCCGATTCACTGCCTCCTGTATCTACCCTCAAACACGAAATGCTTCTTGGGGCGCCATTCGGGTTGGTATACGGTTTGGGATCAAAATGGAGGAGGGTATTGTGCCGCTGACCACATTCTTTACACGAACCACTTTTACAATCAGCAACAACATGGCGGTTGCTGAAGCAATTTACACACAATCGAAGCTCTTTCACTCGCTGGAACCGTTGCGATGGAGATTTTGCTAGAAAGGAACGGCACTCGTTGATGTAATGTCCACCCGAACAATGGAAACAAGCAAACCTCCTTTTGGAATCATCTTCTCTTGTACTCATTAACACCTTCGGAAGATGCTTGACACCGATGGGTTTGCTGCCGACACGAGTAGAAGGTTTGTGATCCTGTTCCAAATTTTCCAAAATGCGGCACCTATTTTGCAGAAAATCGACCATATCCTGCCACTTCACTAGATTGGTATATGAGATTCGAATATGAGATTCGAAATCCTTATGGGTTTGTTTGTCCAATTTGGAGGCGACAATATGGACCACCATTAACTCCGAAAGTGTATCGAGGCTTAGTTTCAATGACGATAGAGCACGAAGGTTTTTCTGCACAACATTCACGAGATCACGAAGGGAAGAAGAAGATTCACTGGGTATCGGTTTTGGTTGGTAGACTTCAGCAAGATGACGATCGACTAACCAGCGACGGTTTTCATACCGCGCCTCAAGTGCCTTCCACAGAGAGGAGAAAGATTCTTCCGGAGTTTCAATGGTTGCAGCTTCACCAGAGAGGCAAGAACGCAGGTAATGCAGACACTGCTGATCGTTAAGGGACTCGTTCCGACGGATCAAGAGGTTGAACTGACTACGGAAATAAATCCACTCTTCGTAGTGACCACTAAAACGCGGAAGCGTGATATCCGGAAGTTTGATAGTCGAATCTGAGAAAGGCCGTTGGGAAACACTTGTGTCTAGCTGAGGCTTTGCTTCTAGTGGGGTCGAAAGGAGTTTCAATTTCTTTGCTATTTGGTACGTAATTTCTCCCAAAGATCATAAAACTCCTCACTTGTTGCTTCAACAGTTGGAACCTAATCATCCCTAATTAAGCCGTACAATTTGGTTTCGGTTTCAAAATAGGATTCATCTAAACCCGTTCTGCGAATTTCGAGTTGCAGCGGGTCATCGCCATCTTTGAAAGCCATCTCACGAAGGTCAAAATGTTGGTAGCACGTTGTTTCATTGCTTGAAGCGTGCGTTGGAACGACAAAATAGACGCCTTTTTCTCAGCCATGCTGAAGGCAAAATTGGTTGTGTGTTCAACAAAAGAATACCGATACAATGGCCGAAATGACGCTATTGCGTACAAAGGAAAAGCACCACACGATTCTATTCGGATGATTTATTAAACGCGCTTGCTCTAGCTCAATCGATCCACCTACCTTTTTTTTCTCTTTCGACCGGTTGCCAACCGAAATCCTCAGCGGATCATCCGGTTGGAAGGACCTATTAGGGTCTGTTCAAATATTACGTAACGCAATAGGGGGTGGGGGGTTGTTTTATATTTGTTACGATTTGTTACGCAAAATATAGGAGGTGGGTGTCCTTCGAGAAATTGTTACGCGTAACAATTGAGAAAAAATATTTAAATTTTTCAAAAAATAGTTATTGTCTTCAAAATAGCATAAAATATACAAAAAATAATAATTTATTGTATCGTGCTTCAAATTCTACCAAAAACAAAATATTTTCAAAAAAAATGTATTTGTTACGCGTTACGCATAGGGGTGGGGGTTGTTCTGAATTTTGTTACAGATTGTTACGAAGGGGTGGGGGATTCTTAAAAACAACGTTTTTCGCGTTACGTAATATTTGAACAGACCCTTGATGTCCACGACGTCGACACTGTCGGGCTCCTCTAGTTGGTGGAGCCTTGTTGCACCGGTTCAATTTCTTTCCAACTTCTTTCGTAACTTCTTCAATTTTTCGTTTCGACACTTCAATTCTTGTTTCGACACTTTAGTTCTTGTTTCGACACTTTAGTTCTTTGTTTCGACACAAATTTATACCCCAGAAATCTCTGAGACACTTGATTGTGTCCTCAGAGTTTCTAATATCACTTAGTCCACAATTCGTCACTAGAACATTTCGATAAAATGTTCTTCAAACAGGGTCAATCTAGCATCTAATTATCATTCTGCGAACCGCAAGACTCTCGGGTTATAAATTGACGAACAACGTGTTCTCGACTTGGCAAACTACGTTTAACCAATGTATTTATCTTTTATACATTTTCATAATTACATAAAGCTGTATTTATCAAAGCTGGGAGAGAACTCCACATTTACATTTACTCACAGAACGGTATGTATTTATATGCATATTAGACGTTTCCTACCGTTTCCTGCCAGTTCGTTTCTCACACGCTCGAATACTGACGACGACGACAACGATGATGATGTTGATGATGATTCGTTACGCACACGCTCGTGCCTGCGTCGATGACGATTATTCTTGTTGCTCGTGACTGCTGGTAGGGTAACTCGTTCACTGTTGACTCAATTTACGTTAAACAATACCCATATTAAGTGTTTTAAAATTAGTATCTGTTTCGTGATCGGAATCGCAGATTTGTAGCCATCAGCAGCTTTAATGCAGTTTCCAATATATTCTGAGAAGTCCAAAGAAAGTCGTAGTGGTGGTCCCTAGGCGAAACTTTGAGAAACTTTATTTGCATGAAACATTTTGTATGAAATAATTTTTATTTTTTCGTCGAACCGTTTTAGTATGTATTACTAAGTACCTATCTCTTCTCACGCTACCGGCTATTCGAAAGTCCATGAAACAAGTTTTCAGAAACTGTTTAAAGAGTTGAAAAAAAGTAGCTGTAGCCAAAGATATTGGCAGTTGAACAATGCATTGGTTTCTAAAAACTGCTTGGTTCTGATGCCTATACCTAAATAGCTATATGATGTAGAGTGCTGATATTCTGGGGTTTAATACTCCGAAGCATTCGCTTTTAGTAGGTCAACTTGAACTACGAATTGGAGAAAGTCGATTTTGATTTTCGGCCACCTGATTCCCATAGTGCATTAGGCAGAGTTGTAGAAAAGTTGTAGCACTAGAAGTCCACCATACAACGCATTCTGAAATTTAGCAAACGACTGACAAACGACTAAATAATCGAACGCAAATAATCGATAACATCCTTACCCTAAGAACCCTTCGTCCAGTCTCTGAAAGACGAACGCAGCGAATGGTGCTATGGGGACGCCGATTAAACGCTTGGTTATCAACCAATAGCTTAGACACCATGTGCTCTTCAGATATATTCAACAAAACGTATCCCGAATAATGGCAACCGAACAATGGCTCTCATAACGATGGACTCTTTGAACAGAATAAGCTGGACAGTGGTATGGTATGGATAATTTGAAGAACAACGATTACGATAGTGTTTGTAAAAAATAGACACTGTGAATTAGGGCAGTAGTCAGTATGGTCGGTTAGCTCATTGATGCCTTACGGGCGAAAGAGCTAAAACCAAGGCTAAAACAAATAAATAAAGTACATTCAAAGTACATACAATTACCTATATGCCGGGTATTAAGCCACCCGGAGAGGAAATTAACTACTATGTCTGAAACTCGATTATGCAACACAACATTTGATAGATTTAGTTCGGAAAAGATATTGGAGGGTAACTGCTCCCTACGGTGGGGTTTGTTCCCACGAAACCAGTACGCTAGACAGGTGCTTTCCCTACTAAGCTACGAAGGAGCTCCGTCGTACTCCCGCCTCCGCAGCTTAGCGGGTACAGATGAAACCAAATTCCCAGCACTTAGGCCAGGACTGCCCAACCTTTTTAAGCCACGGGCCAATTTTTAAAATGGCCACTTGCTGGCGGGCTAGAAAATATTCGGTACATATTTTTTATACATTTTCAAAATAACCAAAGTAAAACACTTTTTTTTTCAGAGTTACATTTAGTTTTACAGAATGACTTAAATTGTTTTGAAGAAAAACCAAGCACGATGCCATTGCGTTCTTTTTTGTGTGTTATTTTCTTTTTCTTTTTACGTAACAGGGCATGGAATTGTTAGCTTCCTTCCAATACTCGACGTACACTGATTTCGCAATCGGTGATCGAATTTTGCAAGCAGATAATGAAGATCAACAATTACTTTTTTCTGCTTTCATTATTAATGAGAGTTGTTCACACAGATATGTGCTTCTGGGAACAGAAAATATAGATTTCCGGATAAACTGACACGGTTGATCAAAGCGACGATGGATCGGGTGATGTGCGTAGTTAGAGTTTCAGGGACATTCTCGAGTCCCTTCGAAACACGCAGAGGGTTACGGCAAGGTGACGGTCTTTCGTGTCTGCTATTCAACATCGCTCTGGAGGGAGTAATACGAAGGGCAGGGATTGATACGAGTGGTACGATTTTCACGAAATCCGACTAGTTATTTGGTTTCGCCGACGATATTGATATTATGGCACGTAAATTTTGAGATGATGGAGGAAGCCCACACCAGACTGAAAAGCTAAAAGGATTGGACTAGTCATCAAGAGGAAGAGTAAGAGGCTCGAGAGAGGACAACGTAAGCCACCCACCACAAGTTTGTATTGAGGTGACGAAATCGAGGTGGTTGAAGAATTCGTGTACTCGGGCTCACTGGTGACCTCCGATAACGATACCAGCAGAGAAATTCGGAGACGCATCATGGCAGGAAATCGTACGTACTTCAGACTCCGCAAAACGCTCAGATCGAATAGAGTTCGCCGCCGTATCAAACTGACTATCTATACAAAACGCTTATTAGACCGGTAGTTCTCTACGGACATGAGAACTGACCGATGCTCGTGAAGGGCCAATGCGCACTGGGAGTTTTCAAAAGGAAAGTGCTGCGTACTTATGGTGGAGTGCAAATGGCGAACGGTACGTGGAGGAGGCGAATGAATCAAGAGTTGGATCAGCTGTCGGGAGAACCATCCATCGTTCACACCGCGAAAATCGGAAGACTGCGGTGAGCTGAGCACGTATCCAGAATGTCGACAACAACCCGAGGTGCACAGCGAGAAAGGTGGATCGATCAGGTGGAGGACGATTTGCGGACCCTCCGCAGGTTGCGGGGTTGGCGACGTGCAGCCATGGACCGAGCTGCATGGAGAAGACTTTTATGTACAGCACAGGCCACTCCAGCCTTAGTCTGGTTATAAATAAATAAGAGTATATTTCTATATATTTTTTAACTCCTTTGCAATCATTGTGATGAGCGATAAATGTTGAGGTTATTAGAAAAAATCAAATATGTATTTACACATGCCGAGTCTCACATGCTTGCTTGCGCTAACCGTCAGTCATCTCAATTTATTTGTATTTCACATAACTTAAAGGGTTAAATAATATGAATTGTTCTTTCACGATAAAATATAGTTTTATATATTTCAAATCTATTGTTATTTAACCTAATTTTATATTTTTTATAGAAAATCGATGCTGAGATCAAAAAAGACGTTGACGAGGCAACTGTTGCGGCTAAGAATGATACAGAAATAGGTTTACCCGAATTGAGTACCGACGTCTACGCCAATAATTTGGAAGGTGATATAAAAGGCTCTATTCCAAACTTATGGTTGAAGCATAGTACATTGAATAAAGCTGTTAATTTATAATATAGTCTCAAAATAATTAACAAAGAATTTCGAAATACATATTTTTTAATAAAACAGTAATAGTGGTTTGAATCATGGTTTGACAAAAATACGTGACACATATTCATTACTTTTTACTTACTACAGCTCTTCGATGAACTTACTCCGAATGGAGTATTCATCTCCACTAGACTCGATCCTGGGCCAATCGCTTCCAGTCGCCCTGAACATTAAGCGCCCTCAGGTCCTCTTCAACTGCAAAAAGCCATCGTGTACGCGGCCTTCCACGAAGCCTGCGGCCTCTTCCGGGTTCTCTACTAAATATTATCCTCGCTTGACGTTCTTCCGGCATACGAACAACGTGACTAGCCCACCATAGTCTGCCGTGTTGTATAAGCATAATCATTTCCAGCCCTTTATACACCTGAAACAATTCGAGATTCATGCAACGCCGCCAGATACCGTTCTCCTGTTTACCTCCGAATATTGTCCGTAGCATCTTACGCTCAAACAGTCCGAAAGCTCTCCGATCAGCCTCCTTTAACGTCCATGTTTCATGGCCGTATAAAGCCACCGGAATAATCAGAGTAGTATACAACGCGAGTTTTGTTTTCGTTTGCAGACTACCGGGCTTAAGCTGGTTACGAAGTCCGTAATAAGCCCTATTTGCAGCTGCGATATGCCTTTTCACCTTGCGGGTAACATCATTATCGCACGTCACTAATGTTCCAAAATACACAAATTCTTCTACCACTTCAAATTTTTCACCATCCAGCACCATTTCGCTACCTTACTTACTTACTTATGGATCCTGTACACCTCCGGTGGTGCAAAGGGCCGACTTGCAAGATCTCCATCCTGAGCGTTGCCCAGCTATCGCTTTAACCTGTTGCCAGGTTAGATTTCGGTCGACTTCTTTTATTTCTTTATTGAGGCTTCGCCACCATGATCCTTTGGGTCTGCCGTTGCTGATGCGATGTCCCGCTGAGTTCCAGTCTAATGCTTGTTTACAGTTTTTCGTTTCCGCCCCTACGTAGAGTGTGGCCGACCCAGCCCCACTTCCGATCCCGAATTTCTGTTGCTATCGGCCTCTGGTTACTGTTGGAATATCAGGTAGTGTGCGACGCTTCGCTGTAGATCGAAGATGGATAGGAAGCGGGCGCCAGTTGGTTGTAGTTGCTCTTGGGTAGATTAAGGAATATTGTTATGGATGTATTGTATATACCTATTGTTGAATAAAGAGAACTGCAGCTGCTGGCAGAAGTATCAGTCAGTAGCCTGCCGTGGTGTAGAGAGGGAACTCTAATTGTTATTCTTTGTGAGGGGGTTCCCTTCTTATGGGCAACAGGTTATGGGCCCAGGAACGATTCCCGTTCTCCATCTTAGTGGGATGTTATTGCCGTCGACGTTATCGCAGTGGGATCATGGATCGGCCGCATAAGTCGCGTGGCGCAGTGGGATCATGCATCAGCCACGTAAGTCTTGGGTAGTGGCGGACGGCATTCCTCAGGAGGTTGGAACGTTCGGTAGGATGCTGGCTGGTCAGCGTCCAGGAGGAGCGTCGGAACATTCAGGAGCTGGTCAACAGAGGGTGCTGTGCAAACGTCGGATAGAGGCCATTTGTACGGGCAACGGATTGGGCCAGGAGAGGAATTGTTCGGCGAGGAGGAGCTCTGGACGGGAGGCTCGGTGTTAGAAGGAGCCAAGAGAGTTGCGAGGCGTGCACACTAAGGAGGAGTGTTGGAATATCAGGTAGTGTGCGACGCTTCGCTGTAGATCGAAGATGGATAGGAAGCAGGCGCCAGTTGGTTGTAGTTGCTCTTGGGTAGATTAAGGAATATTGTTATGGATGTATTGTATATCCCTAGTAGCACAGTTCTGGCAGATTAGGTTGCAGCAACTCTTATATGACCTAATTTGGTCTCATATGAGTCACAGAAACTCCTCTATAACAAGTGTGTTGCTCGGGATACCTATTGTTGAATAAAGAGAACTGCAGCTGCTGGCAGAAGTATCAGTCAGTAGCCTGCCGTGGTGTAGAGAGGGAACTCTAATTGTTATTCTTTGTGAGGGGGTTCCCTTCTTATGGCCAACAGTTACAACGACGATGGAGCTCGTTGTTTGTGATCCAGTTGTGAGGCCACCAGACCTGAATTATATACCGCAGGCATCTGTTGATGAATATATATAACAGCACAGATTTCATATAATAGCACAGATTTCACGTTAGAGTTGAAAATTCGTATTTTGGTGCCTTCACTTATCTGCCTGTTTTTCCAGATATTTCTTAAACTCGCAAAGGCAGCCCTTGCTGGTTGTCACTGGTTGTCCGGCTACCGTGAAACTGGAAGGGGTCACCGTGTTTACATCCAACGATTTGGTTTTGTTGACGTTGATGACTAAGCCTGCCGAAGAGGAGCGCTCGGCAAGGTCGTTGAGCTTACTCTGCATATCAGAGCGCCGTTGAGCGAGAAGTGCAACGTCATCAGCCAATTCGAAGTCGTTTAGGTGCTCCATGGTTATAGGCTGCCATAGCACCCCGCAGTTTGGTTCACGGTCGATTGCACCTACCAGAATCTCGTCGATTACGATGAGGATCAGTATCGGTGATAGAATACATCCTTGCCTCACACCAGCTATGACCCGGATAGGGTCGGACAAGACCCCATTGTGTGGGGGCAGCAGGTACCATGTCCAAGGGCTTGACGACCCCTCCCCAGCTGTCTGTGAGTTAGGGAGAACTGCCTAGGGCGTGGTGGGATTTAGCAGTGGGCTCTGCTAAAATCCCTTCCAAAAACCACAAGTGCCCGTAATCAGACTCTATCAAAGCGACTGTGTGCCGCTTCAAAGCACAAGCCCAGGAGTGCTACTGGCACATCAGGGGTTGATACCAGTAAGACCCTGATTATGGCATACTGGTTGCGTGTATTGATCTTGTATTTGGATATTGTTATATTGTGAAGCGAGGGCTGGCAGTCTGACATTCTACTCTCTTAGTAGGGCCAGGTGACACCGACTCGAAACGGCGAGTGGGCTAATGGCTAGGCTGTCTTCCGTCCCATAAAACCGTGGCGGGCCTTGTAGCACGCTGCCCAATTCTGCCATCCAGTTTTGCCTACTGGGTGAAAGTAGGCTCAGATGCCCTTTCCTAACTTGCGCTGATCTGGCTCTGAACACGCAAGTGTCAACCCTCGCATGGCCTCCCTGCTTGCCGCAAGGCAGGCATAGATAACCATGGGATCACTAAAGGCGACTACTCCTGTAGGATTCGGCGGCAGCCGCAAGGGGAACCCATAAGAAATGAGTATTGAACGAAACCTATCTTTGGAGTTGGAGGTGACGGACCCCTTTGCCAAAAGGGGTCTAGCGAGGTCCCCTATTAAAGAGGGGGCGAGTGGAGTGACGGCTGCTGCTATTGGCAGTACCGAAGAGTCTCCAGTGGTGGTGGGGAGTAGCCCTGCCTGCACGCCTGTCAAGCCACTACCAGGGATACGGGTGGTGGCCGAGCAACTCGACGAGATCATCGAGTTCGTAAGCGGCAGGCAGAACACCAACAAGGAGCTTAAGCAGAGCCTGTTGGTGCTCCGGCAAGCTGTTCGTGTCGCAAGACAAGAACAGGACGCTTATATCAGGCGTGTAGCGGCAGCAGAGAAGGTAGCCAAAGGTACGCAGACCAAGGACCTCTCCTCCCCTAGCGGTGTTACTGCGGTGAAAAAGGCGACCGCCCTTACGGCCACTGAGGGCAAGAAAACGCCAAGTTCGAAGCGACCCAAACGCGCTACCATTTGTCGTGATCCGACATCCAGATTTGATCAACTTGATGGTAGGATTGCGCTACTTATTCAATAAGAGGGCTTTCGCTACCAGCCAGAAAATCATTCAAATTAACTAATGGTCCTGAAAAGGACCTTTGTTTGCCGTGTTCCTCTTGTTGATATCCAAACCACCGTTCTCCGCTCTCGTTCCGCCGTTCACCGCTTTCGTTCCGCCGAACAACACGATTCGACGTGTGAAGCACGAGATGCCTTCCGTGTTGGCATCCTGTTGTCCGCTGCTGCTCCGATTCGATGCTCCGTCTATCGCGTCTGAGTGAAGAATGACCTAACTAGTGCAATGCATCTTCTTTTATAGGTGAGACAGCGTGTGCTCCAACCAATTAGAACGATCGGAGGGGAAATGCAATGAGTAAACATTTTCTTACTATAGGGATGCTGTCATTCTGTCTTGTTATAAGGGATGTTGAAGATATTTTTTTTTTGCCGTTCGATATTATTTTCATTAATTTGGAATTTAATATTATTTTTCTGTATGCTTCATCTATATACTACAATACTCCCCTCTTGTACTCTTATATCTATTTAGAACATTAAATAATTTATTTTAAGCTTTGATTGATTTCACATAAATGCTTAAGCGTTTGTTGATTTAACATCCTGTACTCCTGCGAATATTTGCCCTACACCATCTTCAAAACATCTACGAATTTAATTCTAGCAGTTTCTTTTGGAATCCTAACCACAAATTCAATTTTTGAATTTATTATTCTAATTCAATCGATAATCAAAATACAATACTACTGTCCATCACTATTCAAAGCAATTTTCAAGTTTATTCTTGCATTCTTGCATCACTTTGCCAAAATCCAATATCTAGTAAGATTAACCCCAACAACACACATAATAGCAAAAGCTAAACTTACAGTTAAAATTCGATTAATGAGATACATTCAAGTTGAGCCGTATTTCAGTTACTGCAATTAATATCTTCTAAATTGCATAGAAATAGATATATAGAGACATCAGCACACAATTTCCATCTAAACTCTGAACCCAATGCGTAATTCCATTCTTAAAAGCTCAGGCAACCGTAACATTAAACAAAAGCCGTACTTGCGACTATAACGCTTTCACAGAACTAACAAGCTTTATACTGACTCTATAATAGCCCTATATAGTTTAATCAATAAACCAGTCAAACCAAAATTCAATTTTCTGATACTATCTCTACATCAAAATTTTCTTTGAAAACTCTTTCTCAAAATTATCTTATTTCTAATCCAACAAATCTTAAACCCGATATAAAACCAACTCAATGAACTCAAACTTTGGAACCAATCACCAGAGGAAATATGCAAATTTTGTATATCATAACCAAACTTAATCATCTCCCGATTACAAGGTAAACTTCTTAATAAAGTTGTACAATCCAACCTCCAAATCAATTTCAAAATTGAATCATTAAGAGATGTCTCTAAATCCGATATCTGAATTTTCCTTGAATTTAATCTCAAAATCTAGGTTTTAATACTCAAGTTGTGGACTTCATGGCCGTGCGGTTAGCGGTTAGAGTGTGGGTTCGACTCCCACCCCTGTGAAGAGGAAACTTTTCGTGATCGAAAATTTCTCCCCTGGTCCACTGGGTGTTATGTGTCCTGCCCGTTTCCTAGGTGTTAAATGTTCAGTCTGTACGATCTCTGGTCGAAGACGGTGTTCTTGTCTTTTAGTAACTACAAGAGTATCGCCAGTTTTTTCACTAACCTCAATAAATACATTATATATCACTCCTCAAGTCAATATATCAATCACTCAAGTCCTAATTATGCAAATCCGTAAAGGTGTGTATACCATATCTATCAGTCATAGCTTCTTGCTCTGTATGTCTTGGTACAAGTCGTTGAGTTTAGTCACTGTTATGATTTCCTAAATGCCTTGCTTTATTAGCATCAGTGGTGCAATTTATCCACAATACCTGCTGAGTGTGATTCTTTTGTTTTGTATTTTTCTCTGCTCCTCTTTGCCTATGACGGTGCCTTTCAGTCAGAACGACAAAGCAGGAGTAGCTTAGTAAACTCGGTTTGCCACAGGTGGGTGGCACGACGCCATGTTTTTACAGCCAACATCTCAGTGTATAATTCATGATAGTATGTGTTTTGTTTACAAACAACACATTTGATTCTCATTAGGATACAGAACTGTCAGTGGGATACGGTCGCGCAATGTTGGCTGCAAAACAAACCTATTGTGTGAGATAGGGTTGCCACCGGGCTGGTTTGCCAACAGCGGGCTGAAGCTGATGATCATTCGGCACAAATTTCCTGTAATTGTCTTTCAAGTGATAGTATTCACCCATGCATTTATATAGGGCCGTCGCATTCACACAGCAGCGAGTGAACTGAATAGACTGTCAGTGCGGGCTGCGTGTGCAATGACAAGACAGGTCTTTTGTTTACTTTATCTTTGATTGTTGCTGCTAACCTTTTTCATTTTTCACTGCTAGGAAGTGAGCGAGGAAGTGAGTGTGAAGAAGGAATGGTATCAATATCCAACCAATTTCAGTCACTGAGATTGAGAATTCGCACCACTGATTAGCATACACTGGTGATTCAATGGCCAATAGTCGAATCTTGCATTGTTACACGTCAGAAAGGAGCGTATCATTTGTCATCAACTGAAGGCGTGAACTGCGCTTGCTTCCTGCTGATAACTATCCCATCCAAATTGAATCACCGTATCACATATACGATACGTGTAGGATGCAAGAAGTCTTCTCTGAGATTAATTCTCCATTTCCAATCTAATTTTGACATCACTTGCACATGTAACACCTTTCCCAATGAGAGTAAATGGTCTTTATTCTCACTGTTTCTTTCAATATATATTCTGTAAGTTATCAGAACTGATGCTAACTAGTGATTTTGATCCCTTATGACGGTTTAACAAGAATCTAAATATGTACACATGTCTTCGACGATCTTTTATTTCAGCATTGCTTATTCGAAATCAATCTGCATATCAAATCAATCTGCATGTCCAATCGGTATAATGAACTTCATACAAGTTCAGTTCCTGAAATAAACGTCGAACTATCTTCTAAATAACATTGTCAACACCATAATCTATACACATAGTTTCAAAGTGTATCCAACAGTTTCCAAATCAATCATTGATGCAATCGTAAAGGCTGCATCGTAAAAAATGTAGTTCAAATCAAAATAATTACCCTTCGAATCGAAAGCAAATCTCAAAGTTATCCTTAACTTCATTATATAAATCCAAAAGTTTCACCGAAAACAAATTCTCATCGATCCCCACCAGCAATTTCGCGGCGATTGATCCATTGTAAACATAAATCCTATAAAGAAAGAAAAACAATGTAAAAAATCCCGTGCTCAATCATCTAGTCAAATCTTCTTCTTTTTCTCCTCCTTCCTCTTCTTCTTCTTTTTATTCTATGGCTCTACATTCCAAAAGTTCTGTTTTTTTCAACATAGTAATCTATTAGTTTTGTTGATTGCTTAGTTAATACTTGAATGCTAGCCATTGCGTGAGTAAGTAACTTTTGTGGCAAGTACGATGGATACACTATGTCCAGGGAGTCGAGAATGTTTCCCACACGAAAACATGCTTGGTCGGACCGAGAACCCAACTCGCCATATCCAGATTGGCATCCTGCGCTCGCAATGCTAATTTGAAACCTTTAATCATCGAATCAAGTTTCAAACCCAGTTTTCAATTCAATTTTAATCCAATCTAATCTAAAACACATCCAAACTCTCTAAAATCAATCTCAATACACAAGCTTCAAATCCAATTGTCTGTGAATAATTTCATCTCACTCATTCGACCTTACATTTTCGAACTCAGTATCCAAATCCATTTTTTACACCCAGCATCCAAACAATTCTCCAATTCTCATTCAGAACTTCCATCTAACAACATATCATAAATAGAATAACTAAAATCCAATTTTCAAATCAATCTGCATTCTTCACAACAATTTCCAAATGTAGTTATCAATACAATTACCGTATTCACTCCGAATGCAAACCTAAAATTCATTCTCAAAACTTGTTTCCGACATCAATCTTCAATCTAAAATTGACATCCGTCTTTCTTATCGGTGTCCTTTATAGCTCAGACCTCCACCTTTTCCGTCGGAGTCTATAACATATTGTCATCCGCCTTTTCTATCGGAGTCATCCAACTTTCATATTGTTTCGAACTCCTCCTTTTCCATAGGAGCCCGTATATTCCACCTTCTCTATTGGAATATATTTTCAATAATTCATCTCTTCATCATTTCCTCTTATTCAGTAGGTTCTTTCAAAAACCGACTTCGCCATTGTCGTGATCCGACATCCAGATTTGATCAACTTGCTGGTAGGATTGCGCTACTTATTCAATAAGAGGGCTTTCGCTACCAGCCAGAAAATCATTCAAATTAACTAATGGTCCTGAAAAGGACCTTTGTTTGCCGTGTTCCTCTTGTTGATATCCAAACCACCGTTCTCCGCTCTCGTTCCGCCGTTCACCGCTTTCGTTCCGCCGAACAACACGATTCGACGTGTGAAGCACGAGATGCCTTCCGTGTTGGCATCCTGTTGTCCGCTGCTGCTCCGATTCGATGCTCCGTCTATCGCGTCCGAGTGAAGAATGACCTAACTAGTGCAATGCATCTTCTTTTATAGGTGAGACAGCGTGTGCTCCAACCAATTAGAACGATCGGAGGGGAAATGCAATGAGTAAACATTTTCTTACTATAGGGATGCTGTCATTCTGTCTTGTTATAAGGGATGTTGAAGATATTTTTTTTTTTTGCCGTTCGATATTATTTTCATTAATTTGGAATTTGATATTATTTTTCTGTATGCTTCATCTATATACTACACCATTAAGGCGAAGCGTCGCCTGGATGGTGCACCGGAGCCTGAAGGGCGTGAGCCCAAGAAGGCGAAAGGCACTAGACAGGCACAAGTTGTTGAGCCACAAGCTGGCCCCAGCCAGCCATCGGTACTCGCCGAAGGGGATGCGAATCCTTGGCAACTGGTCAGTAGGGTGCGGAAGTCAAACACCCCTCGACCTACGAAGAAGGTGAGAGACAGAGGCGAGGCCTTGTAGGTGAAAACCGACAAGGACAAATACGCCGATGTCCTGAAATCGCTGCGAGCGGCCGTTAGCCTATCGGCCCTGGGCCAGGATGTGCGCAGCGTTAGACGTACCAAGAACGGTGAAATGATCTTGGTACTGAAGCGTGGCGCGCAATCCAGCGGGGTGGCTTACAAAAAGCTTGCCCAGGAGGTCTTGGGTGACGGCGCTCAGGTCAGGTCGTTGGGTGCGGAAGTGACCCTCCAGTGTAAGCAGCTGGACGATGTCACGACCGCGGAAGACGTCGTCTCTGCCGTCAAAGAGCAGTGCGGCACAGAGGTTGAGCGGTCCTCTGTACGTCTAAGAGGGGAATTCTTTGGTATGCAGGTAGCCTATCTCAGACTACCGGTGGCTGACGCCAAAAAGGTTACTGAGAAAGGGAAGCTGAAGATCGGCTGGTCAGTATGCCCAGTAAGCGTGCTCCACCCACCTTCAGTGGACAGGTGCTACCGGTGCCTTGAGTCCGGGCACAAGTCTTATGACTGCAAGGGCCCAGACCGAAGTAAGATGTGTCGTCGCTGCGGCGAGGAGGGACACAAGGCGCAGGAATGCAACAAAAGCACCCTGGGTGCCTTATCTGCGCCAGTAAGAAGCAGGCCCGGAACCATGCTATGGGCGGGCCTGCGTGTCCCTTCGGAGAAGCCAATCGGAAAAAGCCGTGCAAGTAACACAGCTGAATCTGAATCACTGTGCACCTGCCCAGCAACTGCTGTGGCAGGCGGTCTCGGAGTCAAGGATCGATGTCGCCCTCCTGTCCGACCCGTACAACGTCCCTCCCGACAGTGGGAACTGGGTGGCGGACGGGTCTAGGTCGGCGGCAATCTGCAGAACGGGAAGGTACCCCGTTCAAGAGGTTGTACACTCCTCCGCGGAGGGTGTCGCAATAGCCAAGATCAATGGGGTGTTCTATTGTAGCTGCTACGCCCCACCAAGGTGGCCAATGGAACAGTTCAGCCAGATGATCGACAGGCTATCGGTCGACCTAGTAGGTCGGAGCCCGTTCGTTATAACGGGAGACTTTAATGTTTGGGCAGTGGAATGGGGCAGCCGCTGCACCAATCAGAAGGGACAAGCGTTACTCGAGGCACTTGCAAAACTCGACGCAGTGCTTGTCAATGACGGAGCCAGTAGCACATTCCGTAGAAATGGGGCCGAGTCATGGATAGATGTAACGTTTTCAGCCCCAGTCTGGTCTCGGACCTGGACTGGAGGGTAGACGAGGGCTACACCCATAGTGATCACCTAGCCATTCGCTTCAAGATCAACTATGGTGTGCAGCATCCGAGGGCGGGTGATCCCTGTCAGGGCCGTGGGTGGAAGGCCAATCACTTCGACAGCGAAGGTTTCACCGCGGCCCCAGGACTGGAGGCCAACACCGACAGTCTAAGCGGGGATGCGATGGTAGCTGTCCTATCACGCGCGTGCGATGCTACTATGCCGAAGAAAGCCCTGCCAAGAAATGGCAGACGCCCGGTATACTGGTGGAGTGCCGAAATTGCAGCCCTACGATCATCCTGCCTCAATGCTAGACGTAGGACGCAACGAGCCCGCACCGAGGAAAGAGCGGTCCGCCGGGAAGTGTTTCAAACTGCGAGACTGGCCCTTAACAAGGCCATTAAGAGCAGCACGAGAGCGTGCTTCGACAACCTGTGCGAGGGTGCCAATACGAATCCGTGGGGTGACGCCTATAGGATCGTGATGGCCAAGACCAAAGGGGCTCTTCACCTCCCGAACGGCCACCGGACCGGTAGGCGAGGATTATCGAAGTACTCTTCCGTCCCGAGCCACAAGTCCCTGGCCTCCTCCTGCGCTGCAAGGCGCTGGGAGTGTGGCCGAAATGGTGGCTCCGGTGACGAACGAAGAGTTACTCGTAGTGGCTAACACCCTTGCGATGAACAAAGCTCCAGGCCCCGATGGAGTTCCAAACAGTGCACTCAAGGCAGCGATCATAGCGAACCCGAACATGTTCAGGCTAGCTATGCAGAGATGCCTGGATGAGTGTTGTTTCCCTGAGAGATGGAAAAGGCAAAAGTTGGTACTGCTGCCGAAGGCCGGGAAGCCTCCGGGTGGCCCATCGGCGTACAGACCAATTTGCCTGATCGACACGACGGGTAAACTGCTCGAGAGGATCATCCTCAACAGGCTCACCCCGGTATGCAGAGGGTACGGATGGCCTGTCGAGTAACCAGTTTGGTTTTCGGAAGGGTAAGTCCACGGTGGACGCTATCAATTCAGTCATCAAGACTGCAGAGGTAGCGATCCAACGGAAAAGGCGAGGAATTCGATACGGTGAGTTGGTGACACTGGACGTGAAGAACGCATTCAACAGCGCAAGCTGGGATGCCATCGCGCTCTCGTTACACCGGCTTAGCCTGCCGGTGGGACTGTACCGGATCTTGGAAAGCTACTTCCAGAACCGAGTGCTGCTATAGGAGACCGATGCCAGTTAGAAAAGTGTTCCCATTACCGCAGGAGTCCCGCAAGGGTCAATCTTGGGGCCGGTACTATGGAACCTGATGTATGACGGGGTTCTGAAGCTAAAGTTCCCTCCTGGTGTGAAAATCGTCGGCTTTGCTGACGATGAAACCCTAGAGGTCTACGAGGAGTTAATCCCCGAAGTAGAGCTAACCGCAGAACACGCGATCAGCACTGTGGCGGACTGGATGAGTGCGAGAGGAGACGGAGGTGATTATCGTCAGCAACCGTAAGTCGGCACAACATGCAGTTGTACACGTGGGAGACGTCGCGATCACTTCAAAGCGGAGTCTGAAGATTCTTGGGGTCATCATAGACGACAAGCTTACCTTCGGTAGCCATGTCGAATATGCGTGCAAGAAGGCTTCGACTGCTGTGGCGGCATTATCGAGGATGATGTCCAACAGCTCCAAGGTGTGCGCCAGTAGACGTAGGCTACTGGCAGGCGTTGCCGCATCTATTCTTAGGTACGGCGGCCCGTCTTGGGCGAAAGCACTGAGGGTAACCAGTTACCTGCAGAAACTGGAGAGCACCTACCGCTTGATGTGTCTCAGGGTGATATCGGCCTACCGCACGGTATCGCGCGACGCATCCTGCGTGATAGCGAGTATGATGCCAGTCGGGCTGGTCATCCGGGAGGATGAGGAGTGTTTTGACCTACGTGGCACCAGAGGAGCCCGCGAGCGTACCAGGGTGACTTCGGTTGCCAGATGGCAGCGCGAGTGGGATAACTTCTCGAAAGGTAGGTGGACCCACCGGCTGATTCCTAACATATCAAGCTGGGTGGGGAGACCCCATGGGGAGGTTCACTTCCATCTGACACAATTCCTGTCAGGTCATGGCTGTTTCCGACAGTACCACCACAGGTTTGGGCACGCGGAGGTCTCCGTCTGCCCTGACTGCCCAGGTGTTGACGAAACTGCAGAGCACATACTGTTCGTATGTCCTCGTTTCGACGTCGAAAGAAGAGCAATGCTAGACGTTTGCGGCCGGGACACAACTCCGGATAATCTTATCCAAAGGACGTGTCAAGCGGTGGAGAAGTGGAACGCAGTCTCGACTGCAACCACTCAGATTGCCTGCAGCTTGCAGAGAATCTGGCGCGCCGAGCAACAATCGACAAGCATGACTAACTTGTGATTGGTAAGTTAGAGCGAAAGTGCCGAACGCGAAGAAGTGTGTGAATGGTCTGCCCATGCAGAGGTAATGGCGCAGCGGGTGGCAACCGAGATCGTCACCTCGAAGCATGGCAGAAGGGTGAATGAATAGGTGTATGTATGGACTGCACACGCCGCGCTGGGAGTAGCGCTGGAATGTTGGTTCCTACGACTACTGATACCCCGCGGCGTGGCAGAGGAGTGTGGGGAGCATCCAAGTCAGTCTCACATGGTACAGAAAGGAATGAGTTGAGTCGTCTTGAGCTAGTCTCATATGGCATGAATGAGGTGAGTCAGACTCATGGTATGTCAGAAGTGGGAACCTACGCGAAGAGTCCCACAAGGGATGCCAGAGGGAATGTTAGGTCGAATGACTCGAGTAGTATGTGTCAGCGCGAACTGAATGAAAGAGGTGAGCAGTCTCACATGGTACGATAAAGGTGGGCATACAATTAGTCCCACACGGCATGAGAAGGGTGGGTACAAAAGTTAGTTCCGCACGGCATGAGAAGGGTGGGCACACAAGTCAGACCCATAGGAGCGTTAGCGTGTGTGCAAGCATGGAGTGTATGAGCATGAATCAAGGGTTTGGGTGGGCATACAAGTTAGACCCACATGGCATGAGAAGGGTGGGCACACAAGTTAGACCCGCACGGCATGACAGAGGTGCAACAGAGTATGTAGGGTGTGTTTGAGGGTGCGATAGAGCGAGCACCCAAGTCAGTCTCGCACGGGACGGGTGCCTGTGTGAGCGAGAACGAGCGAGTACGTTTAGTACTGCCATCCCCCAGAAGTAGTACTGGGAGGTAGTTCCTGGGGGAGACGATGGTGGAGCCCAAGGGAGTTTAGTCGGTATTACCGGTATGGTCGAGTCCGACACTCCAGTACACTTCCGTGTGGTAGTTTGGCAACTACAATGCACGTGTACTGGGTTAGTGTGTAAATGCATTCTCCCTTGTAAAAAAAAAAAAAAACGTTTCCATTGCCGCCAAGCCCATAGTCCCTTCGGTACAACCAGAAAGTAATGCTTCAAAGGGGGGCCAGTGCACAACGCACCCTCGAGGTTAGCTGCGTGTCCTTGCAGCACCGAACATCGTAACTCGCTTTTCTAGAAGAACACCATGGTATCGTGCCAGCGCGTTGCCGGCTTTCCAGGTGGCCTTACCACGCCCTATGTCCTCGGAAGGTGGGAAGGGTCGACTTCGCGCCTGCTTCCCTCTGCACGACTGGTATCAAGAATGATGATGCCGCGTGCACCCCAAATTGACCTTTCTGCGATAGGGCCTATTCGCCAGCACACAGAGAACTTGCCGACGGGAGGCCTACGCCTGCCACAGCCTTGACAAGGACCCCTTTCCGTCCTCGGGCTCGTACCCGCCCGGTTGACCGACGCCGCGAAAGCGACGATACCATGTTGTTATTCGCGCGGCCACTTGTTCGATAAAAGGGTCGAGTTCGACCACAGAGCATGACCACCGGTATGACCCATGAAGCCGACTCCGATCCCTTGGACCACCTCTTATTTGCGCCTGAACTAGCCATCCTTGAGTCCACGCGCCACCTTCTGTGTAGCTCTGAGACGATTTGAGCGATAGCCGATAAAACGGCGTTCCAGCCAACTTCATCTTTACACATCCTCCGAACTACACTACTAAAAATCCACACATATTTATTGGCAAAAATCCATAGATTTTACTTATGATGTATAACAGCGCACACATAATCATTCTCCACGCGAACTACTTATAAAATATATATCCAAATAAACTTTATGTGTGGTCTCGAATTAGCAATTATATAATTTATGTGTGGTTCTATATCGATTATATTAGGGTGGAGCTATTGCAAAAATCTATAACGGCGACACATATATCTTATATAGATATTTTTGGCAGTGTAGGTTATCCGGGGTAGTGTCCAGACCACATGTGGCAAGCAAGTGGTCACGCATTGCGCGAAAACGTGAGCACACGAACAACCACGTACAACACGTGTTCCGCCGTTTCCTCTAAACCTGCGCACACCAAACACTCGGGCGAGGCCGAGCAAACCAGCTGCGTTACCTGCACTTTGATTTTGCAGCACGCTTAAACGCCGGGCACATCGAACCCCCCATGGGGTGCTTGCTGTTCACAGCTTTGCTGGAACAAATCAAACAATTGGGAGGGTTCGTGCAGCATTGTGCCTTATGTCCCTCCAATCCGCAGCGTCGGCAGAGATTGCTTCTGTCAGGGCCTTTGCAGTCCCATTGCTTGTGCCCCGGTTCCAGGCACTTGAAGCAAACTTCGGGTTGCTCGTATATGCGCACAGGGCATACCGACCATCCCACCTTGACGTTCCCTAACTTGACTACCTTGGAGGCGTCCGCTGCAGATAGCCGAACCAATGCTACCTGCGTCCCTGCCGGACCTTTCCGTAGCCGAACGGCTGCGGTGGTCGTCTCCACTTCACACTGTCGCCGCAGTGCCGTGACGAGCTTTTCGACTTCAGTGATCTCGTCCAGGTCTTTAACCCTTAGATTCACCTCCGTCGTGAGTGCCCTCACCTTGACCGTCTCGCCTAGGACCTCCTCCGCCAACTTCTTGTAGGCGGCGCCTTTTTGCGAGACGCCCCGCTTCAGCTCGAGTATCATCTCGCCCATCCGGGTACGTCTTATTCGACGTACGTCGGCGCCGAGTTCACCGAGCTTGACGTCACTCCTCATCGCCTTCAAAACATCCGAGTACTTAGCCTCGTCCGCCGTGATGACTAGGGCATCGCCCCTGGAGCGATTGGCGCCTACCCTAGACTTCTTGCTACCCTCATTCGCCTGGGCTTTCTTTTCGGCCCTTGACGTCTTCGGTTTCCTCTTGTTCTTGACCAGGGTCCAGGAGGCGTCATTCCCTCTACTTCCCTGGTCTGGTGCGGCTGAGAACTTTCAGCCTGCCGTAACCCCTTATTACCGTCTTTCCTGAGTGGACGGACCTTTCCAGGTCCTTCCTCTCCCGGTTTTGGAAGTACCTGACCGGGTTCAGCTTCAGCCCCACTACCCTTGTTCGGGGTAGTAACCCTCCGCGTTTTGGAGCGGCCCCAGGGAGCTCATCCCCTGGAGACTGTCTCCTCCGTTTTTGTGTCTGCTCCGTTGGAGCAGTCACCCCCTGACGTACCCGCAAATACTTGAGCCTCAGTCTGGGTAGACTTTGGCACCACCGTCTTCGCTGGCACGCCTTCGGTCGATTCGACCTTGCCCGAGTCCGCGAATCCTTGGGCCTCAGTCTGGGTGAACCTCGACTCCACCGATTTCACGGGTTTACACTTGGCCGTCCCGACCGCTCTCTCCAGCTTGGCGTCCAGCATCGACTTTCGAAGTTTCTGCAAGCTCCTCTTGAGGTCCTTGCTGATATTATGCTTCGATGACGCAAAGTCGATGATGGCGTCCAGCTGTTCCGTCGCCACCTCGAAGGCCGAAAGCCCATCGCGTTTGCGGTTCATCACCTCCACAAGCCATGGGCCGTCAATAACCCCTACCGGCGTTTTTTTAGCCGAGAGGAAGGTTGAGTGACCCACGCTGGCGCTGCGCACTGAGCTGCCGACTATTGCCTCTGGCCTCCTAGGCGGAGACCTGAACAACCCACCTCTTGCGAAGGGGTTGTCGCCTACACTACTACCACTAATTGAAGAATTGACTTGTTTTTCCAGAGCCAGAGCCCAGCATGACGCGGTAAGGAACAATTACTGTGGAGGGAGCCCAGGTACCCCACAGGCTCCGTTAAAGGCCTAGCTTATTATTTCACCCCTTTGTCCATGCATCCCCTCGGCACGGGTCGCTTAACGCCTGGGGATTAGGGGTTAGAGACGATGGTCCCGGTCTAACTCGCAGTGGCCATGGGGAGGGTCGACAAAGTCTCTACTGCCCCAGTGTGTGTGTGTGTGTGTGTCTGTGTGTGAATGTGTGTGCGTGTTTTTTACAAGGGTGTTAAAGGCCATTGAAAAATCTACGCGACAGACACCTCGAGCATCCACACTATGCTTGAAGGCGAACAGGGATGGGCTCCTCCCGACCTGCTAAAAATGTGCCTCCCGGATAAACCAGGTCCCTTTTCCTCCTTGCCTCGATCCCCAGGACCACGGGATGCTGCGACTACTTCAGGGGGCTGTGCTCATGCACTTCTTCTAAGATTCCGGCCCTAGCTTAGGCTAGTTCGCCGACTGGCTTGCTGAGATCCACTGCTACGTTGTCTCGATCCCTCGGCGGTCGTGCCGCAAACTTACTCACTCGAATCCTCCTGACTTCCCCCGGCGTCGAGGGTGGTCCACCAGTTCCGGTGAAGGAAACTTCCGCACTGATGGTGCCCCGACTACCGGCGGCTATCGCAGGGGACGCTTTCGCGCATTGCGCCGACTTCGTCTTCGGGTTGCAGAGGTGGTCCGTCAGTTCCGGTGGTGGATGACGTCCGCACTGGCGGTGCCCTACATACCCGAAGCACTTCCTTCTTCTTTCTTCAGCAGGTTGATTGATCGAGTGCCGAAGTCGGTCCGACGATTCCGGTTGGCAGAAGACTTCCGGTTCACCGGCGCCCCGACGACTCGAGACCAAACACTGCTCACTGTGCTGGATTTCGCTCCAAACCGACGCTTACTTGTTGGTCCCTTCTCCATCGACGCTGCAGCTCTGACAGTATTTGCCTCACGACTCTGCTTACCGCATTCCAAGTATCTTCATCGTGACACATTCGCTCTGCGATGTTGTCCACGCTTAGGGCAGGCATTCCTCTACGTGCTTCCGCAAACCTCGGACAATCGAATAACACGTGCTCTGGAGTCTCCTCTACGTTGAAACACGCCGGGCAGAATGGCGAGGACGCATGGGCACACCGGTGCAAATATTGGCGGAAACAACCGTGTCCGGACAGGAACTGTGTAAGGTAAAAATTCACCTCACCATGCTCCCTGTTCACCCACGTCGACACATTGGGGATGAGCCGATGGGTCCACCTTCCATTATCCGCATTGTCTCACTCCTGCTGCCACTTCACCAAAGAGTCCAGTTTCACCGTCTTCCTCACATTTCTGGTATCTCTCCGTTGGTAACACTCGATATCCTCTGCAAGGGTTATGCAGATTGGAATCATCCCTGCGATAACGCAAACTGCCTCCGAGGAAATGGTTCGGTACGCACTCGCGACTCGAACGGCCATTAGGCGAAACACGCTGTTCAACTTTCTGCGGTTACGTTACCTCAGTATCGAGGATGATACTGCTGCCAGAAGACGTATACTGCTGCTTTTAGGACCACCCACGTTCGGCATGATCCTTGCAAACGCACTGACCATTTTAGCCGCCTTTTCGCAGCAATAGTCCACATGGGTGTTGAAATTCAACCGGTCGTCGATCATCACTCCTAGATGTCTCAAAGCCCGCACGGACGGTATGTTGTGCCCTCCTATGGTAAGCTGGATCCGCTGGATCTCTCGGCAGTTGCTAACCAGCATCACTTCTGCTTTGTGGTGAGCTAGCTGCAGCTTGACTCCGTTCATCCAGTTTTCAACTGCGTCGGTCGTTTCCGCCACCAGCATTTCTACTTCTTCCAACGACTCTCCGGTTATTGTAAGGACGACATCGTCCGCGAATCCGAAGATCTTCACGCCTTTGGGCAACTTCAGTTTTAGAACTCCATTGTACATAATGTTCCACAGCGTTGGGCCTAGTATGGAACCTTGCGGAACACCTGCCGTAAACCTAATCGACTTCTGCCCCGAATTCGTTTCGTAATCCAGGATCCGGTTCTGAAAGTAACTTTCCAGGATTCTACACAAGTAGTCAGGAACCCGCATACCGTGCAGCGCTGCGGCGATGGCCTCCCAGCTGGCACTGTTAAAAGCGTTTTTGACGTCAATCGTTACTACAGCGCACACTTCTTGCCACACCTCTTCTTCTTGGCCGCTCTCTCTGAAACTTCAATGACCGTCCTGATTGCATCCACCGTCGATCTGCCTTTTCGGAATCCGAACTGCTTTTCCGATAAGCCAGTCTCGCCCTCAGTGAACTGCGTCAGCCGATTAAGGATAATCCTTTCCAGAAGCTTCCCCAGTGTATCCAGCAGGCATATGGGCCTATACGATGCTGGATTCCCCGGCGGTTTCCCTGGTTACGGTAGCAGCACTAGTTTCTGGATCTTCCACCTATCCGGAAAGTTACCATCTGCTAGGCATTTCTGCAGCACCATCCTGAACAAATCTGGAAACGCCAGAATCGCAGTTTTTAGAGCCACGTTTGGAATTCCATCCGGACCCGGAGCTTTCTTCATCTTCAGACCTTTCGCCACTGATGACAGCTCGTCGTTGGAGACTTGCATACCTGCAATGGTTACTCCGTCTTCATCTGCGTACGGTGTAGGCGGCCACATCGTAGAATCATGCTGCGGGAAGAGACCGTCAACGATGATCTTCAGCTTGTCAGGACACATTTCCGCTGGTGTCGCTGGACCCCTGATCCTCGCTGTTACGGCCCGATAAGCATTGCCCCAAGGATCAGCGTCAGCTTCCCGGCACAACTCCTTGAAGCAGTTAGATTGGCTGACTTTAATCTCCCGTTTGAAGGCCGATCTAGCTTCACGGAAGATTATCTTACGCTCCTCTCTGACTGTTTCAGACCTTGCTCTCTGAAAGCGTCTTCTGGCTCTGAGACACGCAGCACGAAGACTAGCAAGAGTTTCATTCCACCAGTAATTAAGCCTCCGGCTTCTCCTTGGCTCCAGTCTTCTTGGCATCGTCGCATCGCATGCCCTCGCAAGAGTTTCTGTCAGCTCATCTGCATCGAGATTTGTAGCGCCGCTGTCTGCTCGTGTGATTCGATAAAGAGATCCTTGTCGAAGTCCTTCGCCTTCCATTTTCGTCCGCTATTCTAATCTCTCGCCGTACCGTCGGCATTCGTGTTCAACACTATACCGAATCGCCTGGTGATCACTATGTGTATAGTCCTCACTAACTCTCCAGCTCATGTTCCTCACCAGTGACGGACTGCAGAACGTGACGTCGATGATGGACTCCCTGCCGTCTCTGCGAAATGTACTAACGGTACCTTCGTTGCACAGCCTGACGTCCAGCTTTGCCAACGACTCCAGCAAACTGTAACCTCTGGGGTTAGTCAGCCTGCTTCCCCACTCCACTGCCCAAGCGTTGAAGTCGCCTCCGATGATTACCGGTTTTCGGCCGATCAGCTTCTCCGTGAGTGAGTCCAGCATCCGGTTATACTGCTCCAAGGTCCATCTTGGGGGTGCGTAGCAGCACACACGAAGATCCCGTTGATTTTGGAGATAACGAAACCCCCGCTTGAGCTGTCTACCACTTCTTGAATAGGGAATTTGCCCATCACTTGGATAGCCGCAATCCCCGATGAATCCGCCACCCAGTTGCCGTTGTCAGAAGGGATCCGATACGGTTCAGCAATAATTGCCACGTCACACATTGCTTCTGTTGTCGACTGCCACAAGAGTTGCTGTGCTGTGTCGCAATGATTGAGATTCAACTGGATGATCTCCATTAATCCTGGCCCGCCATCGCCTTCTTGTATGCAGGGCATTGAAAGCCACCCGTGATATGCTCGTTTCCGTCCTCCGGTTTGCAGAGCAGGCATCTTGGTTGCTTCGTGCAGTCCCTAGCAACGTGTCCTTCTTCACCACATTTCCTACATAGACCGGATCTTTGCAGTTTCGCGCCTCGTGGCCAAACGCCATGCATTTGAAGCATCGCTCCATCTGCTTGGTGACTCGTGGAGCGAATCTCAACGGGCACACCGACCATCCTACTTTCACCTTGCCCGCCTCCACCATTTTATTGGCAGCCTCTGCTGGTAGTCGTATCGCTGCTACTTGTGTGCCACCGTACGCTCTCCTCAGTCGAATCGTCATTTGCACTTCCCCAGCTTGCATTGTGAGACCAGTGCATCCCTCAGTTCGTCTTCCGTCGTGATCTCGTCCATGTCTCTGCACTCGACCACTGCTTCCTGCGTTAGAGCTCTTACGTTACCGTCACTGCCCAATGAGTTGGCAATGAGCTCCCGGAAGGCCGAGCTCTTGATCGTGGGATCCTTCTTCAGCTCGAACAGCAATTCCCCCTTCTGGGTATGCCTAGTTCTCACCACTTTCTCACCCAAGTCTTTTAGCTCCGGGTCCTCTCTCACCTTCTTCAGGATCGCTGCGTACGACGTTTTATCGCTCGCTTCCACGATCAGGGCATCACCTTTAACTCTCTCCCGAGGAGAACGACGTTTTTCTTTTTTCTTCTGTTCCTTCCTCTTTTCTATATTCTCCTTCTGCTTCTTCCTCTTCTCCCGCTGACTTTCCACGGTCTGCCACTCACCACCTTTGACGCGTTCCTTCAGCACGCTGGTAAAGTTCCTGCACATTCCGTTGCTTTTTCGTGACTTCCTGCTCTCCAGGCGAATCCCTTCCTCGCTTTTCCGTGCGAGTGATTCGGGGACTTTTAGGTACCTGCTGTGTCTCAACTGCTGTATGATCCGCCGCCTCTTTCAGCACCTTTTCAGCTGCTTCGGCTCTCTTTTTTTAGCGCGATCTGTTCGTGTTCGGCTGCATTTACGGCGGACTTGATTTTGATTTTCGTGTGAACATTGTGCTTGTCCTTCACGAAGTCATAAAGCTCGTTGACTCGCTTCCTCACCTCCATCAGGTTGGTCCTTTCAAGTTGTAGCTCCTCCTGAATAGCACCACTTTCCGATTTTTGGGTGGACACCCTATTCCCGGATCCTAGCTCCTGTTGGCCTGCCTGGTTCTCAGCAGTCTCGGCCGTACTACTGGTACTCGCTACTGCTGCCTGCGACATCACTGGAGATCGCTGCAACTTCCCACTTTTTGCGAAAACATTCGCTCCGCCTGCTCCTTCGTTGTTTTTTGTATTCGTTTCCATATTAAAAGGGTCCCCCCTCCGGGCCGTTATCTCTACCTGTTGTAGATAGTCGCCTTTTGTGATCCCATGGGTGCCTTTGTAAACAGTGAGGTCCATGCAAGGGTTGACTCCAGTGCCTTATAGCACCGTGTTCAGAGCCGGATCGACGTAAATCAGGAATGGTGCATCTGAACCTACTACCCACCGGTATAGGTAACAGGTTTTGAGCGTCACCGGAGGCCTGCCAGGTTGTTTATCGGGACGGAGGCAGACGAACCATTAGCCTGCTTGCCATTTCAAAAAGATGTCACTCTTTTTTACTCAGGAAACAGAATAGCTCGACTGTCAGCCCATATACGCCTATTCCTATCCATAACCGAGAATCGTCCAATGTCGTTTGCTGTGACCAGTATACCATAATCAGGATCTTACTGGTGTGAATCCTGATGTGCCGGTTGGCACTCCTCTTGGGCTTGTGTGCTTTGAGCGGCGCACGGTCGCTTTGATAGGGCCTGCTTGCAGACACATGCAGCTTTTTATAGAGGATCAACAGAGCCCACTGTCAAACCCCACCACATCCTAGACAGGCACCCTAACTCGCAGTGGCCATTGGGAGGGGTCGTCTGCCCTTGGACAAAGTCCCTGCTGCCCGCTGTGTGTGTGTGTGTGTGTTTTTTTCTTCCTAAACAATGGAGGAAATCTGCTCAACAGACATCCTGGGTAGACCAGGCGTGCGGGTTAGGGATCACCGAAGGAGGCAGGACTACATTCCTGACCCGCTAAACCGTTTCCATTTCCACAGGGCAGCAGGGACTACAGGGCAGCAAGGACTTTGTCCAAGGGCTTGACGACCTCCCCATGGCCACTGCGAGTCAGACAAGGACCATCGTCCCTAACCCCTAATCCCAAGGCGTCAAGCGACCCGTGCCGAGGGGATGCATGGCCAGGGGGGTGAAATAATAAGCTAGGCCTTTAACGGAGCCTGTGGGGTACCTGGGCACCCTCCACAGTAATTGTCCCTTACCGCGTCATGCTGGGCTCTGGCGTGGTGGACCTCTTTTCTCGTGGGACCAAAATGGAAAACCAAGGCAATTCTTCAACTAGTGGTAGTAGTGTAGGCGACAACCCCTTCGCAAGAGGTGGGTTGTTCAGGTCTCCGCCTAGGAGGCCAGAGGCAATAGTCGGCAGCTCAGTGCGCAGCGCCAGCGTGGGTCACTTAACCTTCCTCTCGGCTAAAAAAACGCCGGTAGAGGTTATTGACGGCCCATGGCTTGTGGAGGCGATGAACCGCAAACGCGATGGGCTTTCGGCCTTCGAGGTGGCGACGGAACAGCTGGACGCCATCATCGACTTTGCGTCATCGAAGCATAATATCAGTAAGGACCTCAAGAGGAGCTTGCAGAAACTTTGAAAGTCGATGTTGGACGCCAAGCTGGAAACGGCGGTCGGGACGGCCAAGTGCCAACCCGTGAAATCCATGGAGTCAAGGTCTACCCAGACTGAGGCCCAAGAATTCGCGGATTTGGGCAAGGTCGAATCGACCGAGGACGTGCCAGCGAAGACGGTGGTGCCAAAGTCTACCCAGACCGAGGCTCAAGTATTCGCGGGCACGTCAGGGGTAGCTGCTCCAACGGAGCAGACACAAAAAACGGGGAGACAGTCTCCAGGGATGAGCTCCTGGGGCCGTCCCAAAACGCGGAGGGTTACTACCCCGAACAAAGGTAGTGGGGCTGGGAAGCCGAACCCCGGCCAGGTACCTCCAAAACTGGGGAGGAAGGACCTGGAAAGGTCCGTCCACCCAGGAAAGACGGTGGTAAGGGGTTACGGCAGGCTGAGAGCTCTCAGCCGCCCCAGACCAGGGAAATAGAGGGGGATGACGCCTCCTAGACCCTGGTCAAGAATAAGAGGAAACCGAAGACGTCAAGGGCCGAAAAGAAGGCCCAGGCGAATGAGGGTAGCAGAAAGTCTAGGGTAGGCGCCAATCGCTTCAGGGGCGATGCCCTAGTCATCAAAACGGACGAGGCTAAGTACTCGGACGTCTTGAAGGCGATGAGGAGTGACGTCAAGCTCGGTGAACTCGGCGCCGACGTACGTCGAATAAGACGTACCCGGACGGGCGAGATGATCCTCGAGCTAAAGCGGGGCGTCTCGCAAAAGGGCGCCGCCTACAAGAAGTTGGCGGAGGAAGTCCTAAGCGACACGGTCAAGGTGAGGGCACTCACGACGGAGGTGAATCTAAGGGTTAAAGACCTGGACGAGATCACCGAAGTCGAAGAGCTCGTCACGGCACTGCGGCGACAGTGTGAAGTGGAGGCGTCCACCGCAGCCGTTCGGCTACGGAAAGGTCCAGCAGGGACACAGGTAGCATTGGTTCGGCTACCTGCAGCTGACGCCTCAAGGTAGTCAAGTTAGGGAGCGTCAAGGTGGGGTGGTCGGTATGCTCTGTGGGCATATACGAGCAACCCGGAAGTTTGCTTCAAGTGCCTGGAACCGGGGCACAAGCAATGGGACTGCAAAGGCCCTGACAGAAGGAATCTCTGCCGACGCTGCGGATTGGAGGGACATAAGGCATAATGCTGCACGAACCCTCCCAATTGTTTGATTTGTTCCAGCAAAGCTGCGAACAGCAAGCAGTCCATGGGGGGTTCGAAGTGCCCGGCGTTTAAGCGTGTTGCAAAATCACAGTGCAGGTAACGCAGCTAAACCTGACCCACTGTGATGGTGCAGCCCAGCAACTGCTGTGTCAGACAGTTGCTGAATGGGGACGGATATCGCCATCATAGCAGATCCTTACCGGGTACCCGCCAGGAACGGTGATTGGGTCACCGATGGGTCTCAAATGGCGGCGATATGGACAACAGGAAATACCCAGTTCAAGAGTTGGTGTCTTCGACACACGAGGGTTTCGTCATTGCCAAAATCAACGGGGTCTTCTTCTGCAGCTGCTATGCGCCTCCTCGATGGTCGATCGAACAGTTCGGTCGTATGCTAGATTGTTTGACGGCTAACTTGATGGAGCGTGGGCCGGTGGTGATAGCGGGGACTTCAACGCTTGGGCCGTGGAATGGGAAGCCGATCCACGAATCAACGAGGACAGATCCTGCTGGAATCACTGGCCATGTTGGATGTGGACTTGGCTAATGTCGGTACCAAAATACATACAGCTGGAACGGTGCCGAGTCGATTATCGACGCTACGTTCTGGAGCCCTGGCCAAACGAGTATTTCGAACTGTAGGGTAGATGATGGCTACACTCACAGCTACCACCTGGCGGTTCGCTACAGTATCGACCTTACGACCAGCATTCAGCGGACGGAAGAAGGGCGAGGCCTGGTCCTCGTATGTGGAAGACATCATACTTCGACGACGAGGTGTTTAGTAAGCGCCCGCCGCGAGCACAATACTCTCGGTCTGAGTGGCGAGCAGCTGGTAACAGTACTCTCGCGCGCATGCGATGCCACCATGCCCAGGAAAGTCCACCCTAGGAATGGGAGACCACCGCTTACTGGTGGACTCAAGCCAATTGCAAATCTGCGCCGCGCCTGCATACGGGCACGGGGGCGGATGCAGTGAGCATGCACAGAAGAGGAGCGTGTTGAACGACGGGTGGCGTTCGTGGCTGCCATATCCGCTCTGATGACTGAGATTAGATCAAGCAAAAAAACCTGCTTCGAGGGCCTGTGTCGAAGTGCCAACGCGAATCCATGGGGTGACGCCTATAGGCCCCTACAGAGCGGTCTCCAGAGATGCTGGAGAGGATCATCGCGGGGCTCTTCCCACTTCATGACCCAAGTGGCCGACGAAAGAAGAGTAACTGTGGCGGAATTTGCGGGGATTGCACAGTCCCTTAGAGTAGGTAAGGCGCCAGAACCGGATGGCTCCCGAGATGTTCAAATCTGTCATGCAGAGATGCCTGGACGAGAGAGTCTTCCCTGAAGCATGGAAAAGGCAGAGCTTGGTCCTATTGCCAAAGGCGGGAAAACCACCGGGGGATCCGTCGGCATACAGACCAATATGCCTGCGTGATACGGCGGGAAGGTGCTCGAGAAGATCATCCTCAACAGGTTGTTGATACGCACGGAGGGTGCGGATGGTCTATCGAGTAACCAGTTTGGCTTCCGAAAGGGTAAGTCGACCGTAGACGCTATCTCGTCGGTTACCAAATCCGCGGAGATAGCTATCCAGCGTAAGAGGAGGGGAGTTCGCTATTGTGCAGTAGTGACTCTCGACGTGAGGAATGCTTTCAATAGTGCCAGTTTGGCAGCTATTGCAGATGCGCTCCTGCGTCTTGGAATTCCCGAGTACCTGTACAAGATTCTCGGAAGCTACTTCCAGAATCGAGTACTGGTATACGACACGGAGGCGGGTCGGAAGTGCGTTGACTTAACCTCAGGGGTTCCGCAAGGTTCCATACTGGGTCCGGTGTTATGGAACGTCATGTACGACGGTGTCTTGAGGTTGAAGTTCCTGGTGGGCGTGGTAATCGTCGGCTTCGCTGACGATATTACGCTTTAGGTCTACGGCGAATCGATCGAAGAGGTGGAGTTGACTGCAGCCCACTCGATCACAATTGTGGAGGAGTGGATGAGTTCCAGGAAGTTAGAACTGGCTCACCACAAGACTGAGGTGGTTGTTGTTAACAACCGAAAGTTGGAGCAGCAAGCGGTGATAAGGGCGAGCAACCGCACGATCACCTCTGAACGCTCAATCAAACTCTTGGGGGTAATAATCGACGATAAGCTCACCTTTGGTAGCCACGTCAATTACGCCTGCAAGCGTGCCTCCACAGCTATAGTGGCATTGTCCCGGATGATGTCCAATAGCTCTGCGGTTTATGCCAGCAAGCGCAAGCTTCTGGCTAGCGTTGCTCTGTCCATACTGAGGTATGGGGGGCCAGCTTGGGGCACGGCCCTGCGTATTAACTGCTACAGAACGAAGTTAGAAAGTACGTATAGGCTCATGTGCCTAAGAGTTGCGAGCGCGTACTGTACCGTGTCGCACGATGCACTCTGCGTCATCACCGGTATGATGCCTATTGACATCGTTATCGGTGAAGACATAGAGTGCTTTGAAATGCGCGGCACGAGAGGCATCCGCAGGACTGTCAGGTTGGCCTCAATGGTCAAATGGCAGCGTGCGTGGGACAGTTCCACTAAGGGTAGATGGACACATAGGTTGATACCGGAGATAGGTACGTGGGTCAAGAGGCGCCATGGGGAAATCACTTTCCACCTGACCCAGGTCCTTACAGGCCATGGTTGCTTCAGACAGTACCTACACCGGTTCGGACACTCGGCATCGCCCGAAGAAGTGTGTGTGTGTTTAGGAAGTGTGTGTGTGTGTTTTTTTTTTCTTCCTAAACAATGGAGGGGGAATCTGCTCAACAGACATCCTGGGTTGACCAGGAAGTGCTGGGTTAGGGGCCACCTCCAATGTGTGTGTGTGTGTGTGTGTGTTTGTGTTTTTTTTTTCTTCCTAAACAATGGAGGGGGAATCTGCTCAACAGACATCCTGGGTTGACCAGGAAGTGCTGGGTTAGGGGCCACCTCCAATGAGGGAGGCAGGGCTGCATCCCTGACCAGCTAAACCGTTTCCATTGCCGCCAAGCCCATAGTCCCTTCGGTACAACCAGAAAGTAATGCTTCAAGCACCCTCGAGGTTAGCTGCGTGTCCTCGCAGCATCGAACATCGTGACTCGCTTTTTAGAAGAACACCATGGTATCGTGCCAGCGCATTGCCGGCTTTCCAGGTGGCCTTACCACGCCCTATGTCCTCGGAAGGTGGGCAGGTACGACTTCGCGCCTGCTTCCCTCTGCACGACTGGTATCTTGAATGATGATGCCGCGTGCACCCCAAATTGACCTTTCTGCGATAGGGCCTATTCGCCAGCACACACAGGGACTTGCCGACGCGGTGCCTACGCCTGCCCCATCCTCGACGAGGACCCTTTCCGTCCTCGGGCTCGGAACCCGCCCGGTTGACTGACGCCGCGAAAGCGACGATACCATGTTGTTCTTCGCGCGGCCACTTGTTCGATAAAAGGATCGATTTCGACCACAGAGCATGACCACCGGTATGACCCATGAAGCCGACTCCGATCCTTTGACCACCTCTTATTTACGCCTGAACTAGCCATCCTGAGTCCACGCGCCACCTTCTGTGTAGCTCCGAGACAATTTGGGCGATAACCGATAAAACGGCGTTCCAGCCAACTTCGTCTTTACACATCCTCCGAACTAGGTTGTCCGGGTAGTGTCCAGACCACATGTGGCAAGCATGTGGTCACGCATTGCGCGAAAACGTGAGCACACGAACAACACGTGTTCCGCCGTTTCCTCTAAACCTGCGCACACCATACACTCGGGCGAAGCCGAGCAAGCCAGCTGCTTTACCTGCACTTTGATTTTGCAGCACGCTTAAACGTTGGCACATCGAGCCCCATGGGTGCTTGCTGTTCACAGCTTTGCTGGAACAAATCAAACAATTGGGAGGGTTCGTGCAGCATTGTACCTTATGTCCCTCCAATCCGCAGCGTCGGCAGAGATTGCTTCTGTCAGATCCTTTGCAGTCCCATTGCTTGTGCCCCGATTCCAGGCACTTGAAGCAAACTTCGGGTTGCTCGTATATGCGCACAGGGCATACCGACCATCCCACCTTGACGCTCCCTAACTTGACTACCTTGGAGGCGTCCGCTGCAGATAGCCGAACCAATGCTACCTGCGTCCCTGCCGGACCTTTCCGTAGCCGAACGGCTGCGGTGGTCGTCTCCACTTCACACTGTCGCCGCAGTGCCGTGACGAGCTCTTCGACTTCAGTGATCTCGTCCAGGGCCCTGTAGCATAATCAGACTAATAATATTAGCTACAAGTTACAAGTTACAAGTCAAAAAATTACAAGTACTTGTAATTTGCGTCGCATAATAATGTTTTGCCAACTAATAATATTAGTACTTGTATTATTAGTAAAGTTGAAATTACAAGTCCGTCAGGTTCATTTACCTGTCAAAATTCATCCGACAGTTCACTGTCAATGCGGAGGTAAACGATTTGTTTGCGTTTGTTTGCAAATTTGTGGATAGAATATATGTTTTGACTGCGATAGCTATGCACCGCAATAATGAATTATTATCTCTGTAAAATTATTGATTCCGCGGTTAAAGCCGGCTTCGTGGTGTTGGCAGTTTTAACCAAGCCAATGTAATGCACACTGGAGTCGTTTTTACGTGGTCTTTGGGATTGACTTAAGTTTTAATTAGGGCGATTTGTAAGTTACGCGTACGTATCCTCCATGATAAATCGAATCCCGATAGACTTGTTTGTTGTTTATTTTTTAAAAACGGGTTTAATTTACGTGTATTGTGCAAGGTATTGTGAGACTTATGCAAGTTTGGATTTTGCTTCTAATTCGATTATGAAATTTGAACGATTTCTTTTTTAGCTCAAAATACTAACTGATGAGAATATCGCAATAATCTACTCAGAATTTAGGTAGTTTTTACGTTTTTCCTTTCTTTCCCATGATTGTTGTCAAAAATGTTGCATGGTCTTAAACGAAATTGTTTAGTACAATAATATAACTTCCAGTAAATTAATATATTCTCAATTTTGAGATAAATAAAGTCAACTTTGGGTAAACTAAACTCAGCTTTGGTAATATGTTTTAAGTGGTTAAGTTATAAGTTAAACTAATAAGTGTTAGGAAACTCATTTTACTCAAATTGGGGTATTGGTACGAAGTACGGAGTTGACCTAAAACAACACACTTTTGAGTAGTTTTGGGTTTCTGTGTACTGCATAATTGCTAATAATCTTTAGCGCTCCACCATTTGAATACTTGATGTCAGCACTTAAAGTACTTCTACTATATGCAAAGTCATTTGAAAATTTTCATAATTCTCAGTGTTATGCACTGTCATGTCATGTCATGTCATGTCATTATATGGTAATTTGAATCAACTAGAATAATAGTTTCTTTCTTTGTTAAGTCGTTAAAAACAATTAAACGACGCATAATTACTTTGCACAGCTAAAATAATAACATAAAAACTACTTGTAAATTAAATTACCCCACCATTCATGCTTGTAAAAGAAACTACGAGCCATCGCTAATAGTTTCTACTTGTATTTTCTTTATGCAACAGTTACTTGTAAATTCCACTAATATTATTAGTGCGGTTTGACTTGTAATATTAGTCTTGTAAATTCATACTTGTAGATTCATTATGCAACAGAAAAATACAAGTTACAAGCTACTCTACTAATATTATTAGTAAAATTTCGATTATGCTACAGGCCCCAGGTCTTTAACCCTTAGATTCACCTCCGTCGTGAGTGCCCTCACCTTGACCGTCTCGCCTATGACCTCCTCCGCCAACTTCTTGTAGGGGGCGCCTTTTTGCGAGACGCCCCGCTTCAGCTCGAGTATCATCTCGCCCATCCGGGTACGTCTTATTCGACGTACGTCGGCGCTGAGTTCACCGAGCTTGACGTCACTCCTCATCGCCTTCAAAACATCCGAGTACTTAGCCTCGTCCGCCGTGATGACTAGGGCATCGCCCCTGGAGCGATTGGCGCCTACCCTAGACTTCTTGCTACCCTCATTCGCCTGGGCCTTCTTTTCGGCCCTTGACGTCTTCGGTTTCCTCTTGTTCTTGACCAGGGTCCAGGAGGCGTCATTCCCCTCTACTTCCCTGGTCTGGTGCGGCTGAGAACTTTCAGCCTGCCGTAACCCCTTACCACCGTCTTGCCTGAGTGGACGGACCTTTCCAGGTCCTTCCTCCCCCGGTTTTGGAGGTACCTGACCGGGATTCAGCTTCCCAGCCCCACTACCCTTGTTCGGGGTAGTAACCCTCCGCGTTTTGGAGCGTCCCCAGGGAGCTCATCCCCTGGAGACTGTCTCCCCCGTTTTTGTGTCTGCTCCGTTGGAGTAGTCATCCCCGACGTACCCGCAAATACTTGAGCCTCAGTCTGGGTAGACTTTGGCACCACCGTCTTAGCTGGCACGCCTTCGGTCGACTCGACCTTGCCCGAGTCCGCGAATCCTTGGGCCTCAGTCTGGGTAGACCTCGACTCCACCGATTTCACGGGTTTACACTTGGCCGTCCCGACCGCCCTCTCCAGCTTGGCGTCCAGCATCGACTTTCGAAGTTTCTGCAAGCTCCTCTTGAGGTCCTTGCTGATATTATGCTTCGATGACGCAAAGTCGATGATGGCGTCCAGCTGTTCCGTCGCCACCTCGAAGGCCGAAAGCCCATCGCGTTTTGGGTTCATCCCCTTCACAAGCCATGGGCCGTCAATAACCCCTTCCGGCGTTTTTATAGCCGAGAGGAAGGTTGAGTGACCCACGCTGGCGCTGCGCACTGAGCTGCCGACTATTGCCTCTGGCCTCCTAGGCGGAGACCAGAACAACCCACCTCTTGCGAAGGGGTTGTCGCCTACACTACTACCACTAATTGAAGAATTGACTTGGTTTTCCATTTTGGTCCCACGAGTTGCTCGGGAAAAGAGGTCCACCACGCCAGAGCCCAGCATAACGCGGTAAGGGACAATTACTGTGGAGGGTGCCCAGGTACCCCACAGGCTCCGTTAAAGGCCTAGCTTATTATTTCACCCCCCTGGCCATGCATCCCCTTGGCACGGGTCGCTTGACGCCTTGGGATTAGGGGTTAGGGACGATGGTCCCGGTCTAACTCGCAGTGGCCATGGGGAGGGGTCGTCAAGCCCTTGGACAAAGTCCCTGCTGCCCCCTGTGTGTGTGTGTGTGTGTGTGTGTGTGTGTGTGTGTGTGTTTTTTTTCTTCCTAAACAATGGAGGGGGAATCTGCTCAACAGACATGTGTGTGTGTGTGTATGTGTGTGTGTGTGTGCGCACAAAAAGACGCAAAAAATGTCACTCATTTTTCAGGCACTTATCCTCAACCGATTTGCTCGCAACAAATTGCATTCGACGCAGAATCCTGCCCCATTGTTTCCTATTGGAAATTGGCTAGGTCAGACTATGGGATCGGAAGTTATGGCCAAAATACAAATTTATACGTAAAAATCGCGTAAAAAATGTCACTCATTTTTCAGGCACTTATCTTCATCAACCGATTTGCTTGCAACAAATTGCATTCGACGCAGAATCCTATCCCATTGTTTCCTTTTTGAAATTGGCTAGGTCGGACTATGGGATTGGAAGTTATGGCCAAAATACAAATTTATACGTGAAAATCGCGTAAAATGTCACTCATTTTCAGGCACTTATCTTCAACCGATTTGTTTGCAACAAATTGCATTCGACGCAGAATTCTTTCTCATTATTTGCTATTGGAAATTGGCCAGATTGGACTATGGGCGCGGAAGCCATGGCCAAAATACTATTTTATACGTAAAATCGCGTAAAAATGTCACTCATTTTCAGGGACTTATCCTCAACCGATTTGCTCGCAAATAAGTTGCATTTGACGCATAATCCTGTCCCAATGTGTCCTATTGAACATTGGCCAGATCGAATTATGGGATCGGAAGTTATGGCCGAAACACCATTTTTGCCATTTGTCTACAAAGTATACGGAAAGGCTATATGTTCGCTCCAAAACCAAACTTTTACAGAAGGCCTGGTGTTCCATAGTGTTATATACAAATCTCAGCTCGACGAACTGAGACGATGTCTCTGTGTGTGTGCGCCCACCAAAAGTGCGAAAAGTTTAGCTCACTTTTTCGGTACTTATCCTCCGAACCGATTTACTTGTAACAAGTTCCATTCGACGCGGAATCCTGCCGTATTGTTTTCTATTGAAAATTTGGAAGATCGGACTATGTTCACAGAAATTATGGCCAAAATACTTTGTGTTATAAAAAAGCGCGTAGAAAAGCCTAGCTCACTTTTAATGCACTTACCCTCGATCGATTTACTCACAACAAATTGCATTGAACGCGGAATCCTGTTCTATTATTTTCTATTGGAAATTGGCCAGATTGGACTATTACCTGAGAAATTGGCCTTAATTTTTGCCTTTCTTGTGCAACAAAGTTGTACCGAAAGGCTATAATTTCTCTTCGAAAGCGATACACTTCCCTCCCTCTTCATACGGGAGTTTGGCAGAAGGACGGTCATGGGATTTATATCATAACAAATATTGCCCTCCGCTCGCTTGATGCACAGTAAACTCAGATTACTGGGGTCGGTAAAATTTTACCGGGTTTTCAAACAGCTGAGCGCTCGGTAATCAACCCGGTAATTTTTTGGTTTACCGAACGCCCAGTTAATAAAAGTTGATCATAAGCTGTCAAAAATTACGGTTAGTCCAGTAATAAATAGACGGGCAGTTCGGTAATTTTATCACTAAATTTGATCCTAAATAACAGGACGTCGGTAAATTTTAATACATTGTTTTTCGGTATAAATGTGTAAATTTTACCGATCAACCAGTTGGATGGAGCAATGATTTACCGGTCTACTCAGTTGTTATGGGTAATTTGGTTTTGTTAAAAGCAGAATATTTCATAAAAATATATGAAAAGGTAAAATAATTCTTATGTTTCATAAAAATATATGAAAATATTTCTTTTTTCAAACCAAATCACCCACAAAAGTTATTATTGTAGGTATATGTCAATTATTTTGAAATCAATATTCATATTTTCAATTAAAAACTGTTTATTTATTTAAAGTAAGGGTTAATGTTTAATTTTCTTACACACTATTTATGTGTCGTATCAAACTCGAAAATTGTGGTATCGCAACTGACATTGTGCGAAAGTACAATCGAAAAACAAAAATCCTGACTTATTTCGCCATTCCGGATGTCCGAATTCACGTGCCGATGTAGCCCTGCAGTCTGCACATAACCTGGCATGGAGCGCCGGCAGAAAAAACATTGTATTTCAACGTCCGCCATTTTAGTTGTTTGCTTGAAATAACTGCGAAGAAAATATAATTAGTAAAGAATTACTTACGGAACAATTTTTCCACTCCCATCAACGCGAGCATCAACGTCCATCAGGTTGTGTACGATGTTTTCCATTTTTGGACAAAATTTCTGCGAAAGTTCCAATAAACACTACAATTGAACAAAAACCAACGTGCAGACAAGCTGAGACCGACGGTTCGAAAATAGCGGATAGGTTTGCATTGGAAAAATATCTACTGAGACAGTCGGTAAACTATAATGATTTAAACGGACAGTTCGGTAAAGTTAGCATGTTCACTGGCTTTATCAGCAATTTTACCGATTTTGTTTCTGCTACCGACGAAAACATAAATTACCGAAAAACAGTATTTTTCATTACGGTATACAGTATTATAAATTAAATTTACTGGGTTATCTGTAAAATAGTGTTTTGTTTGCAGCTCATTCCGCAAACTTGTAAATATTTTACTGAAATTACAGTAAACTCATGTTTTACCGATTAAAATCTGTAAGAAAAATTACCGAACAGCGGAAGCCTGATTAAGTGTGTGGAATGACATTTTCGTTTTCTTTTTGTGTAGTCGAGCTTCAGTTTAACAAACATCCCAAAGTAATATCCTTAAAATATATGACTGGGTAAAATAAAACAGGGTATGTACGTCAAAATATTGGAAAAGGATAAAATTGTCAAAATTCTTATTAGCATATTGTAGATCAAGTTGAAAACCGAACTGAGGTCTTGCGACATTCGCATTTTCTGGAATTTCCGGATGTTGCAACTGCATCGCGAGTGGTGCGCATCTATGACATAGTCGTGCACCACTCACCGCGATGCAGTGTGTGACATCCGGAAACGGGACAAAATATGATTTTCGGTTTTCAACTGGATCTAAAATATCTCTGCTCGAAATAATCCGATTTTCATAGAACGGACAAAGATTTTTTTCTTTTTTACTCCAAGCTACTAGCTGATCTATTTTCAAGCACACACATTTTACGAAGGTCGAGAAAAGCACCATCACCGCTAGGTGGATTAATCTGGGTTTTTTAAATTTTCTTACTCTAAGTACAAAGCTACTGCTGATCTTGGTTATGCTATCATGGGTTGAGCTTACCAGGCTCAAGAACATCAATCCAGCATCAAAATCATAAAATATCACCTCTCTCCTTCACATATCTTTTTTTACATTTTCTAACTCTAAGTACAAAGCAACTGCTGATCTTGGTTATGCAATCATGGATAGAGCTTACCAGGCTCTGGAACATCAATCCTGCATCAAAATCAGAAAAATATCAACACTCTCCTTCACATATCGTCTTTTATATTTTATAACTCGTAGTACAAAGCAACTACTGATCTTTGTTATGCAATCATGGATAGAGCTTATCAGGCTCTGGAACATCAATCCTGCATCATAATCAGAAAATTATCATCACTCTCTTTCACATATCGTCTTTTATATTTTCTAACTCTAAGTACAAAGCAACTGCTGATCTTGATTATGCAATCATGGATAGAGCTCATCAGGCTCTGGAAAATCAATCCTGCGTCATAATCAGAAAATTATCATCACTCTCTTTCACATATCGTCTTTTATATTTTCTAACTCAAGTACAAAGCAACTGCTGATCTTGGTTATGCAATCGGATAGAGCTTACTGTTATGTGTGTATCTGGATTATTCGCAATTAACAATTACCCAGTCTTGTATAACCGTGTAAAAGGAAACGTCAAATAAATCTCAGTGTTTTATCGAATGACAAACGAAACATACGCGTTTTGATTTTATATCTTTCCGAAACTTAAAAGGTTATGGGCCCAGTTTACCGCGGGTGTTCTTGTTACTGACTTTAGAACCGCAAAAAGAAATCGGTCGGAAGTGCGCGATGGAGGACGAGGCAAAAATCTTAAGATTCAGGCCATTCGACGGAACGGGCTTCAATAATTGGAGCTTCCGGATGCGGGTTTACCTCCAGCAGTTGGAGGTGGAGCATTGTGTCGAAACGAAAGCTGAAGATGAAGGTTTTTGGGTGACGCCGGCCAGCGCAACGGCTCAGGTGATATCGGAAAGTAATATGAAAAAGGCTGCGCGAGTGAAGCAGGACAATAAGTGCCGTTCTGTATTGATTCAAGGAGTGGCTGATAGCCATCTTAAATATGTGAAAGACAAAATGAGTCCCAAAGAAATATGGGATAGTTTGCATGACGTGTTCGAACGAAAAAGCATAACTAATCGGTTTTTACTTAAACGTCAGTTGCTATCGATGCGATACAGTGAGGGTGAAAAGCTCCAAGAACATTTTTTTGCGCTTTGATCAACTCGTGCGCGAGATCAAGGGCGCTGGTGCAAAAATGGAAGAAGAAGACATCATATGTCATCTCATGTTGACGATGCCTCCGTCGTACGACGCCGTTACTACCGCTATGGAAGCGGTATCGGAAAATTTGACCATGGATTTAGTGCGACGTAAATACTTGGATGTCGAAGCCAAGCGAAGGGGCCAGCGGTTAGAAGCTGAGCCAGAAGAGGCTGCGTTCGCCGGCAAATCTAAAGGCAAATGGAAGTGTTTTGGATGCGGTGAATTTGGCCACAAGAAAGTCCAGTGTCCTCGATCCTCGATAGTCAGAAGTACGGCAAGAAAACTGTATAGTGCAGAAAGCAAATGTGGGTGCGCAAGCGGTTTCGTTTGTGGCTTCTGTGGAAACCGCTGTTGCTGGCAGTTTAATTGATGCAAAGTGGTTTTTGGACAGTGGGGCCTCCGAACATATGGCGAACGATAAATCGATGTTCGAAAGTTTGGAAAAGCTGGACACGCCAGTGATTATTCAAACGGCAAAAAGTGGTGTAAATTTGCTCGCTCATTACAAGGGACGCATTGTTGCTAGTGTTAAAAATACTGGCAACACGGACGTGAAGATATCATGACAATTCCAACATTCAATACACACGTTTTCAGTGAGCGAGCTTTTGCTATAAACGCTCGATTAAAAGCTCGCGCTGATGTAACGCACAGTCAGTGTGTAGACACACATATAGATATAGACACTAGAGATAATGTTATCAATCACTATTGGAATATGCACTTCTTACATGACTATGACAATGATGCCAATAAATATTTATCTTTTTAAAACCAAGAGATACTTGTGTTTTATTTTTGCGTGGTTTACGCTGAATAATACCTGATTATTCTAACAGGTTATGAGCCCTGCAGTTAACTGTGAAAGAAGAAATTCTAAACGGCAATTGCTGAAGAAATGTCAGTGGAAGCAGAAGCTGTCAATCAACAAGCTAGTGGTCATACTAGCAGATACTCATCCGAACGCGGACCGAGTAGCAGTGCGGCAGTTATTCGAAGAGAGCGGTGCTTCGTTTTTAATGGCATGGAGTGTAATTTTCCCGCATGGAAGTGGAGAATAGAACACCGGCTGAAATTGATTCATACTTTGTTGCGGACGCCGGATGAAGAGCAATGTGCAGTTCCGATCGCTGGGGAGACGGCAGAGGCAGCAGAAGCAAGAAAGGCAGAGTATCAACGTCGTGTGGATGAAGACATCGAAGCGGTGGATGAAATAGTGATGGCGGTTAACAATGACGTTCTAAATCGGATTCTTGGTCTCACGTACGCGAAAGAAGTTTTCTCCGTGCTCACGCAGACGTACCAGAAGGTAGGCACGGGTGCGCTGATCAATATGCGTCAGCGTTTGTTTTCGTTGAAAAACCGCAACTTTTCTTCGTTGAATAGCCTGTTCGACGAATTCGACATGATTATCAGGGAATTAGATCGCATGCAAGCAAACCTCACGGTTAGTGAGAAGATGCATGCGCTTTAATTGCTATTCCTGATCGCTATAACCATGTTCGTGGAGCATTAACGGTCCTTTCAAATGAGGAATTATGCAACAAGCCGCTGGGTGAAATAAAGCGTATGTTTCTCGACGCGGAGTTTAATTTCGATTCCCTAGATCATCTGGACAAAGTGTTGCGCTGTTCAATAAAATAACAAGAAGGACGTAAACAAATGTTTCGGGTGTGGTGAAACCGGTCACTATAAATCGAAATGTCCAAAATTGAAGAAGCAGGGGAAGAAACGTTTTTCAAGCGCATGCGATGCTGGCTGGGCGTTGCATGAAGAAGTCCGTTCGTTTTGTTGTGGATTCTGGAGCAACCCAACATATGGTGCACGACGAAAAGCTGCTGGAGGATGCTAAAGTTTTAGTGGATCCGGTCTACATCTCGACTGCCAAGAAAGGTGAAGAGCTTCGGGGTACGAAGAAAGGGAAAATTACTTTAAAGTCAGCAGTGGGAATGAATAAAATTCAAAAAATTACACTGTATAACGTGCTTTTTATTCCGGGTTTGGAAACAAATCTTCTTTCAGTAAGAAAGATAAATGAATCGGGGAAAAGAGTTACTTTTCAAGAGAATCGTATTAGTATTAAAGCCTTTGGCGAAGTTATCGCAGAAGGGGATGTATGCGATGGTCTCTATTGTTTGGATTTTATTTTGGAAACAAATGACGATTCGTTGGCACTGGTTAGCAAAGAAGTAAGTATAGACAATCTGCATAGAAGATTGGGGCATCTGGAGTTTTCAGGAATAGAAAAACTATTGAAAAATCAGATGGTTGAAGGAATTGAATGTTCGCTAGCAACCGAAATGAGAAATGTGAAACTTTGTGAAAGTTGCATAGCGGGGAAACAAAGCAGAAATAAATTTATTAGTATGGAACTACCAAGATCAAGCGGCCGCTTCATATAGTACATGCTGACGTATGCGGTGCAATGGAAGAAGAAACGTACGATGGATACAAATATTTCGTATCATTTATCGATGATTACACTCACTTTATCAAAGTGAAGTATTTGAACGATTTAAGGAGTTCAAAGCCATGGCGGAGACACACTTTGGTCAAAGGTTGTCTATTCTGAGATGCGATAATGGTGGTGAATACATCGGAAAGGAATTTCGGAACTATTCTAAAACGTTCGGAATTCAGATGCACTTTACGGTACCGTACACGCCTCAGAAAAATGGTGTGAGTGAACGTGTTAACAGAACGTTGATGGAAAAAGTAAGGGCAATGCTGTTTGACAGTGGTTTGCATAAAGAAATGTGGGGTGAAGCGTTGTATTGTGCAACTTATCTTACAAATCGTTCTCCCACAACGGCAATAACAGAAAATAAAACTCCTTATGAGAAATGGTTCGGTAAACGGCCAAATCTTAGTAATTTGAGGGTTTTGGTTGTGTGGCTTATGCACAGATACCAGGTAATAAAAGACAAAAGCTTGACGTGAAATCGAAAAGTTTATATTTGTGGGTTACGCAAATAACGGTTTTCAGCTTTGGGACAACCATGCAAGGTTATTGCAGATCGAAAGGAATGTAATTTTCGATGAAGAATCACTATACAAACAAAGTATCATTGAGGAAAATAATGCTCATGGGTCACAGCCGAGTACTGAAAAATTTCACGAAACGTTTGTTTGGAAAAATATGCAAGCAGAAGGAACTCTGAATGATACAAACATTAACTTGAGCATGATCTCAGAAGAAGATGGAGATACCATTTTAGGAGATCCGTTAGAGTACGCGGAAGAAAGTGAATATGAATCTACAATTGAAGAGCAGGATGAAGGCAGTGACGGAGGCACAGAGGTGCCACAGCAGATACGACGCAGTACAAGGAATATAAAGCTTCCAGAACGATTTGGGGGGTTACCAAATGGCAAAAATTGCTTCATCAGTAGGAGATGTGCCTCAACATATAGAAAAATTGAAGCTTCGAAATGATTGGGAGCAATGGAAAGTTGCTATTAACGATGAGCTAAAATCTCTTGAATGTAATCAAACCTGGAAGTCAGTTGAAGGTACTATAACTCAAAACCCATAAAGTCAATGTGGGTGTTCAACATAAAGGATGATGGGCGATACAAAGCCAGATTGGTAGCAAAAAGGTTGCTCACAGCGACCAGGGTTTGACTATCAAAGATACATTTGCACCTGTATCAAAATAGAAAGTATTAGAACAATTCTTTCCATAGCCAATGAGAAGAATTTACTGATACATCAAGTGGATATTTCAACTGCTTTTCTAAACAGTCGTTTGGACGAAGTCTTATATATGCAACTTCCCAACGATGACGTAGGTCAAAGTCGAACTGTTCTTCTACAGAAAAGTTTGTATGGGCTAAAACAAGCTAGTAGAAGTTGGAACAGAGAATTAGATAAAGCGTTACAGCACTTGAAGTTTACACAGTTACAAAGTGATAATTGCGATGTAGACGACATATTAGTTGTTGGTTCTCATATTAAGGACATATGCTGGTTTAAATCGGAGCTGGGAAAGTTATTCCAATTAAAGGATTTAAATGAAGTAAAGCATTTCCTAGGTATGGATATTGAAAGAGATTTCGAGAAACAGACTTTGAAAATCTGCCAGTCTGGCTACACTGAACGGATTTTGAATCGCTTTGGTATGAGTGAATGTAAACCCGTAGGAACACCATTAGAACCGAATATGAAATGGATAAAAACAAACGAAGGTGTATCGGATGAGGGTAACCATCCATACAAAAGAGCTATTAGGATGCCTACAATATTTAGCTTTAACTTCGCGACCTGATATCAATGCTGCGGTAAAACACACTGAGTAAGTTTCAAAGCTGTGCTACAAATGAACACTGGGAGGTCTAAAGCGTATTTTACGTTATCTCCGAGGCACAACAGAAACATTTATAATGTTTCAAAAGAAATGAAAAAGCTTTAACTCTCCAGGGGTTTGCAGATGCAAACTTTGCTAATGATGAGACTGATAGGAAATCTGTCTCTGGGTGTTATGTTTCAGAAGTCTATGGAAATTTAGTTTCGTGGTCAACGAAACGACAACAAACAATAAGTTTGTCTACTACCGAAGCAGAATTAGTTTCGTTGTGTTCGGCCGCTAAAGAGGTTTGTGGTTAACAAAATTCCTTGAAGAACTCGATATTGACAGGAGCCGTATACTGCTTATCATGGAGGATATAATATACCCTGCATTAAATTCTCAGAAGAACCACGAATTCACCAGCGGATGAAGCATTTGGATATTAAATACATGTTCATCAGAGAATTGATCAAGAATGGAAAACTACAATTGAAATTCGTTCCGTCATCAGAACAGCCAGCCGATGCTTTTACGAAAGGGTTACCCAAATCTCAACATCGAAAGCTATTTAATATTTTGAATGTAAGAATTGAGGGGAAGTGTTAAAAATACTGGCAACACGGACGTGAAGATATCATGACAATTCCAACATTCAATACACACGTTTTCAGTGAGCGAGCTTTTGCTATAAACGCAGTGGGAATGAATAAAATTCAAAAAATTACACTGTATAACGTGCTTTTATTCCGGGTTTGGAAACAAATCTTCTTTCAGTAAGAAAGATAAATGAATCGGGAAAGAGTTACTTTCAAGAGAATCGTATTAGTATTAAAGCCTTTGGCGAAGTTATCGCAGAAGGGATGTATGCGATGGTCTCTATTGTTTGGATTTTATTTTGGAAACAAATGACGATTCGTTGGCACTGATTAGCAAAGAAGTAAGTATAGACAATCTGCATAGAAGATTGGGGCATCTGAGTTTTTCAGGAATAGAGAAACTATTGAAAAATCAGATGGTTGGAAGGAATTGAATGTTCGCTAGCAACCGAAATGAGAAATGTGAAACTTTGTGAAAGTTGCATAGCAGGGGAAACAAAAGCAGAAATAAATTTATTAGTATGGAACTACCAAGCTCAAGCAGGCCGCTTCATATAGTACATTCTGACGTATGCGGTGCAATGGAAGAAGAAACGTACGATGGATACAAATATTTCGTATCATTTATCGATGATTACACTCACTTTATCAAAGTTTATTTGATTTCAAAGAAAAGTGAAGTATTTGAACGATTTAAGGAGTTCAAAGCCATGGCGGAGACACACTTTGGTCAATTCTGAGATGCGATAATGGTGGTGAATACATCGGAAAGGAATTTCGGAACTATTCTAAAACGTTCGGAATTCAGATGCACTTTACGGTACCGTACACGCCTCAGCAAAATGGTGTGAGTGAACGTGTTAACAGAACGTTGATGGAAAAAGTAAGGGCAATGCTGTTTGACAGTGGTTTGCATAAAGAAATGTGGGGTGAAGCGTTGTATTGTGCAACTTATCTTACAAATCGTTCTCCCACAACGGCAATAACAGAAAATAAAACTCCTTATGAGAAATGGTTCGGTAAACGGCCAACATATTAGTTGTTGGTTCTCATATTAAGGACATATGCTGGTTTAAATCGGAGCTGGGAAAGTTATTCCAATTAAAGGATTTAAATGAAGTAAAGCATTTCCTAGGTATGGATATTGAAAGAGATTTCGAGAAACAGACTTTGAAAATCTGCCAGTCTGGCTACACTGAACGGATTTTGAATCGCTTTGGTATGAGTGAATGTAAACCCGTAGGAACACCATTAGAACCGAATATGAAATGGATAAAAACAAACGAAGGTGTATCGGATGAGGGTAACCATCCATACAAAGAGCTATTAGGATGCCTACAATATTTAGCTTTAACTTCGCGACCTGATATCAATGCTGCGGTAAACACACTGAGTAAGTTTCAAAGCTGTGCTACAAATGAACACTGGGGAGGTCTAAAGCGTATTTTACGTTATCTCCGAGGCACAACAGAAACATTTATAATGTTTCAAAGAAATGAAAAAGCTTTAACTCTCCAGGGGTTTGCAGATGCAAACTTTGCTAATGATGAGACTGATAGGAAATCTGTCTCTGGGTATGTTTTCAAGTCTATGGAAATTTAGTTTCGTGGTCAACGAAACGACAACAAACAATAAGTTTGTCTACTACCGAAGCAGAATTAGTTTCGTTGTGTTCGGCCGCTAAAGAGGGTTTGTGGTTAACAAAATTCCTTGAAGAACTCGATATTGACAGGAGCCGTATACTTATCATGGAGGATAATATACCCTGCATTAAATTCTCAGAAGAACCACGAATTCACCAGCGGATGAAGCATTTGGATATTAAATACATGTTCATCAGATATTTGATCAAGAAGGACAAACTACAATTGAAATTCGTTCCGTCATCAGAACAGCCAGCCGATGCTTTTACGAAAGGGTTACCCAAATCTCAACATCGAAAGCTATTTAATATTTTGAATGTAAGAATTGAGGGGAAGTGTTAAAAATACTGGCAACACGGACGTGAAGATATCATGACAATTCCAACATTCAATACACACGTTTTCAGTGAGCGAGCTTTTGCTATAAACGCTCGATTAAAAGCTCGCGCTGATGTAACGCACAGTCAGTGTGTAGACACACATATAGATATAGACACTAGAGATAATGTTATCAATCACTATTGGAATATGCACTTCTTACATGACTATGACAATGATGCCAATAAATATTTATCCTTTTAAAACCAAGAGATACTTGTGTTTTATTTTTGCGTGGTTAACGCTGAATAATACCTGATTATTCTAACAGCTAGTGCGTTAGTGGAAGACGGAAAGATTCGAGTGAACATGGAAGATGTATTATTTATCCCGGAACTATCATTGAACCTCCTATCGCTGCGGCGTTAGGAGAATACTGGTAAACGTGTAACATTTTTTGGTGGAATGGTGACCGTGAGGATGGTGATGAAGTGGTAGCCACCGGTCGTCAGCTAGGACGACTGTACTGTATGAACATCGTTTGCGAGAATCAGGAAACCGGAAAAGCTTTAGTGACGGGAAAAGTGAGTCAGAAAATGGAACTGTGGCATCATCGTTTTGGCCATATCGGAAACAATAATCTTGTGAAGCTGTTGAAGAAGAATATGGTCGACGGTCTGTCGGTGGACAGTATTGGTGAACAATCGGTGAAGTTTTTATGTGAACCGTATCAGTGCAAAACAAACACGAGAGCCGTTCCGTACTCGAATGGAAAAGCGTGCTCGGCGCCCGCTGAAATCGTCCACAGCGATGTTTGCGGCCCGATTACTCCAGTGTCGTGGGACGGCAACGAATATTTTGTAACGTTTACGGACGATTTTACACGTTTCCGTGGTGTTCTTGTTAAAGTCCAAGGACGAAGTGCTCGATCGGCTGGTGGAGTACGAGGCGATGGTCACGTCGCATTTTGGAGCGAAAATCGGCCGTCTTCGGTGCGACAATGGAGGTGAATACACCGGCAAAGCAGTGAAAAGATTTTGTAAACAAAAAAGTATTCGTCTGGAGTATACAGTGCCATACACCCCCGAGCAGAACGGGGTAAGCGAGAGACTAAATCGTACGATCGTGGAAAAAGTGCGCGCGATGTTGGAAACGAGCGGTTTGTCGAAAAATATGTGGGGCGAAGCAGTGTTTACCGCGGTTTACCTCCTGAATCAGGTCCCACTGTTGCGGTCGATGGTGACATTACACCGTATGAAGCGTGGAACGGCCGAAAACCGGACGTCTCGAAACTTCGAGTTTTTGGGAGTGAATGTTTCGTGCACGTACCGAAACCGTTGCGGAAGAAACTCGATAGGAAAAGCAAGAAAGTTGTTTTCGTCGGGTATGCTCCGAACGGCTACCGATGCTGGAACGGGAGAAAAGTGTTTGTATCGCGTGACGTCATCTTTAATGAATGCAAATTCGGAATATCGCAACAAGAAGAAAGTGTGGAAGACACCGGCACGGTGGTGGATCAATGATAGACCATCAGATGCCTGTGTATCACCGGACGAACGGGCTGATCCTGGAAGAAGCTCATGGTGAACATGACGGAGCTGCGGCTGAAGACTCGGACTCGGACGACATGCATTCCCTCGAAGATGAAGATTTCCCTACAGTGGATAGTGGTGCTCGTAGAAGCCAAGGGATAGTTGCTCCGCTGGCTTGGCACAACGATTATGAAGTGGACATTACAGCGTTTGCGCTCAGTGCTGAGGAATTCGTTGAGGAGATTCCGTCTGACGTGAATGTGCTGAAAATGCGTAGTGACTGGCCAATGTGGAAGAAGGCCATTGAAGAAGAACTGCATTCGTTGGAGAAAAACACAATATGGAACCTGGTTGAACTGCCAAAAGGAAGAAAAGTGATTGATAACAAATGGGTATTTAAAATCAAAAGAAACAGTGAAGGTTCAGTAATGCGGTACAAAGCTAGGCTTGTTGCGCGTGGTTTTCTCAGCGGCACGGTTTGATTATTCGGACATATATTCTCCGGTCGTGAGAATGTCAACATTACGTGTTCTCTTGTCGCTTGCCAACCAAGAGCGTTGGCATGTGCACCAAATGGACGTTAAATGCGCATTTCTTAACGGCGTGTTGGACGAAGAAGTGTTAATGCGTCAGCCCTCTGGCTTTGAGGATCGGGGAGGATCGCTGGTGTACAGACTGAACAAAGCCACACAGAGAAAAATAAAATTGGGATTTTTACTATTTTCGACTTTTATTTCAACAACATCCTCATTTGGGTAATTTCCAATATAATAACATTGAACTTAAAAGAAAACTTGTCAATATGAATAATTAACCCAAAAATCAAAACTTTGTTTTTCACAGTCTAAATATCTTTATAGTTATTATATATATTATGTCAAGGTTTCTGGCAACATGGTGTCGGATTGCTGATTGCTACTGTTTGACAACCCTAGAGCAACCTGACGCAGACGGTCGAGATTTTCTTGTTTCCATCAAATCCAATAATAATAGAAAAAGTAAAGTACAGAAAGTAACACCAATTTTCCGAAGCGGAACTCACGGTTGGTGACCGTAATGAAGAATTTGTGCAGCATCCGAGGAAAGGAGTCGTCATCCGGAAAGTATCGCTTGATGCAGTTATTCAACAATAAGACCACAAACCGATGAAGCGATAAGACTAGCTCACATTCGGAGTTGCCAAAGAGGCACGATGGTTTGCACTTTGGCGCTTCCAGGTGAGTGCAGGTTTGACTGATTTCACTAGCTGAATTAAAGTATTCCATTAGTCACTGAAAATACTCCCCAGCTGTAAAAGAGTTTTGATAAGCCATATACTATAATTATAACTTTTTTTACAGCTCTGTGGCCAAGTAATCCGGAACCATTGCCCCATCTCGAAAGTAAACATTGGAATGCTGGAGCTGAAAATCGATGATCTACAATGCTTCATAAAACACTTCAGTCATGGCAATGGTCGTGTGTGGAGAGCCCACAGTCATTGAACCGCAGGGCAATATAATCCTTTTGTATGAAATATAAAGCAAAACACACAGCTGTGAGTACGGCTACCTAGATGGCTATCCTTGAAACGTGGGGACGGGGTTGTGGTGAAATATGGGAAAATTATTAATTTTAAATAAATAAGTAAAACATTTATTTTGGCGTTTCATTGAAATAAAGCGCCCATTTGTTGTGTTAAAAGCAGCACAGTTGATTCAAATGTGAATTATACATTTAGTTTTGAGAGGAAAATGTCATTTCGAAAAGTAAAATATACATTTAAATTTGAGAGGAAAATGTTATTTTGAAAAGTCGGCCCCTCTCAATGTTCTACCGAAGTGACATTTTTGAAATTGTAGATTCAACAATCTTATACTTTCTACTGAAAATCACTAACTGATTTTCTTAATTTTACCAACGTTTCTCTTAACTTTACCAACGATTTTTTTTTTGTGTGCATATACGGGCTCAAGCAAGCCTCGCGGAAGTGGAATGAACGTTTCCACAATTCCATGTGCCGAATGAAATTTGGAAGAAGCGAACAGGATTATTGCTTGTACTTTCGGAAAGTGGATGATGTAGTGTTATACGTAGTGATCTATGTTGATGATATACTGATTATCGGAAACTCCATAGCAGCGGTTTGTGAGCTTAAGAAGGAGCTGTCGTCCGAGATTGAGATGCTAGATCTCCAACAAGTTCAGAGTTTTCTCGGTCTAAACATTCAGCGCGACCGGAAAGAGAGTGATGGTCATCGAACAGAAGGCGTACGTGAAGAGTATTTTGGAGCGTTTTCGAATGATTAACTGTAAATCGTCTGTGATTCCAATGGAGCCGCACCTGAAACTTGTTAAGGACCAGAATTCTATGCATTTCACCTGCAAACCATATAGGGAACTGATTGGTTGCATTATGTACCTAATGGTGACATCACGACCGGACATCTGCGCTGCAGTGAACTATTTTGCAGGGTTTCAATGCTGCGCAACAGACGAGCACTGGGTACACCTGAAGCAGGTGCTTCGGTACCTACGAGGTACGATGGACTACCAGCTTGTGTATCGACGACAAGAATTGCCGGAAGGACTTCTGGCGTTTGCGGATGCGGATTGGGGCAACGATCCAAATGATCGACGTTCTGTGTCGGGGTTTGTCATCAAGCTCAACGGATCGACAGTTGCATGGGCAACAAAGAAACAATCGTCGTACGCAGAAGCGTCGTACGAGCATTTCTTCGTGAGAGAACTCATCGAAAAGGTAAATTACGGCTCAAATATGTGCCATCTGAACAACAGCTAGCTGACGTGATGACCAAAGGCTGACTTCACCAAAGTTTCGCATATATCGTGATCTTCTTGGTTTATTGAATTGAAGGGGATGTTATG